>NW_016908927.1:1436287-1437548 GCF_001483705.2 Eufriesea mexicana
ACACAATAAACATCTTTTATTCTATTAAACTATTCATTTATTAATAAATCGAATCGAACACAAATATATATACATATATGTATTCATATAATAAATAATCTTACATAATAAATAATAAACAATTATATAATAATAACTAAATTTGCAAAATAAAGAATTTGTTGTGTATTAATATTAATAATAATAATAAATTTTTATTGCAATTATTATGTATTAATTAATTTTATTGTATATCAAGGTAGTAATCTTCATTCTATAATAATTAAAAGAAATGAAAATTACTACTACCTTATTAACCTTATATATAAGAAAAATTAGTTAATATAAAATAATGTTGCTTATTTTATTTAATTTGATAGTTTATTAATTAGGATTTATTGATTAATAATCATTTATATGGTTTTATAATATACAAATTTATTTATACGGCTTTGTAGTAAAGAACTTATTTATATGGTTTTAAAATATAAAAAATTTACAGTAATATGAATACAAATTTAGTTTTATTGATTTGTTATGGCCATTTCAATTCCATAGAATTGGACTGAAAAATTCAATTATATAAAATATATAAATAAGCTAAATTAAGCTTGTAGATTCATAATCCAGTGATATATTTATTTAATACCTTATATAAATTAAATTCCAAATTTTATAGGTTCTATAACAAATTGAATAGATCTATTTGCTAGAGTGTAGATGGCTGTATACGCTAATGGATGTACTGTGTGATTCGAAAGCTGATCTATTCAATAGGCTATAAACATCTATAGGTTCTATAACAAAATGAATATATCTATTTGTTAGGGTATAGATGGCTGTAGACGTTAATGGATTTACTGTCTGATTCGATAGCTGATCTATTCAATAGGCTAGAAAACTATATAGGTTCTGTAACCAACTGAATAGATCTATTTTTAATTGTATTTTAAAATGCCCTAAATAAATTTTAGTTTAGTAATTAAAATTTTCTTTCACAAAAAAAGAATAAAGATAAAAATTTTGAAATATAATTTGGAATTTAGTTAATTAAATAAAATATGATTAGCAATTCTAAGTAATAGTTTTTATTATAAATCTAATTTAATTAATTTTTATACATATTAATTTAATCAATTCTTTAAAATTCAAAATTTTATATGCTTTAACATTAATATATGTAACATTATGCCCGATGAAAGGAATATTTTGATAATATATTCATTTAATTTTTTCAAAATGACTATCTTCCAAAATTTATACATTTCAATTATTTATAAAG
>NW_016908927.1:1439202-1445631 GCF_001483705.2 Eufriesea mexicana
ATTATTAGTTTCTGCTTACTATTAATATTAATGTTATATATTTATATAAATTTAGTTAATAGTACAAGTATAAAACGGGTTTTATTTGAAGTTGTAGTAATTATTATTATTGTATTAATTAATATTGATTCCAATAATAAAATTTCAAGTTTAATATTATATTATGTATCTGTCATTGCAGGTTTATTTCCTATCCTATTTGTACTACATTATTTCAATTTAATTAGTGAGCCAATTTTTAAAGGCTGACTTAATTCTTATATTTATATTTCTTTATTATTAAAGATAGGATTTTACCCTTTTCATTATCTAATAATTGAAAGATATGAAAACATACCTTAAAGAAGAATTTTTTTATATCATTTATATAAATTTGTATCTATTAGTTGCTATTGCCTATTTTTAAAATTAAATAATTATATATTAACTTTTATATTGTTTGGTTTATTAATTATATAATTTTATATGAATAAAATAATAAATTTGAAAAAAATAACTTCATGTTCTGCTTTATTATTTAATTTTATAATATTGTAATATATTATTTGAATATAGTAACTTTTTAATGTTCGATCTTAATTATTCAATTATTTTATTTACATCAATTAATATAATTAACGAATTAAAATTTAATTATGTCAATTTTAATAATTTTATATCAATTTTCATTAGTAATAATTTATTTATAATAATTATAGTTTTATTAACCTTTAGAATATTTCCTGTTTTTATATCATATTTAATTAAATGATTGTTTATTAAAAATCTTATTATAAACAAAATTATAGATTTAATTTTGTTTGTATTAGGATTTATATTTTTATTAGTTGAAAATTTATTTATATTTTGTTAATTTAACTTTATTTCATTTTATATTAATTATTAAATTTGGAATTTAATGCTTTATAAATAACATAAAATTATAATTAACTTTAAAATAGTATTATGTCTGTTAAAAGAAACAAATTGTAAATATACTAATAAAAATTAAAAATTTTTTAATCCTAATTTTTAAATTTTATGTGAATAAAAACTACTAATCTTAGAAATTGTAGTAAATTTATAATATTTAAATTTTATTTAAAATAGAATGATTTATATCTACTAATCATAAAGGTATTGGTATATTATATCTTTATTAGAAATATGATCAGGGATAGTTGGATCTTCAATAAGACTTTTAATTCCAATAGAATTAGGAGTTCCAGCAGGATTTTTAAAAAATGATCAATTATATAATACTTTAGTAACAAGACATGCTTTTTTAATAATTTTTTTTACAGTAATACCTTTTTTAATTGGTGGATTTAGAAATTGATTAATTCCTTTAATATTTTGTTCACCGGATATACATCTTCTTCGAATAAATAATATTAGATTTTGGTTTCTTCTTTTTCTTTTATAGTGGTTAAAAAATGGAAAAATCGCTTCGCTACTGTGGACGTGGCTTTGGAGTCCGCGCCTCATGTCGGAGATCTGGAGCGCAGGGTCTGTACCTAGTCCGTGTGCTGCCCAGTATGTCGATTTCGGTACCGCCAACGACCGTGCAGCTAAACCACCAGCCCCTTGGGCACAGACCTCTACCCAAGGAGCTGTAATCCCCACCTTCTTCACCGAGCCGGCCCGGAACAGTTGTGCACGTTACTTCAGGCCGGCAGGCGTGCCTACGCTTTACGGCAGTCGTGTATACCTTGTCTTGTCTGTCATTAGCAGTCTCCGCACGCTCGGTCTCGGTCCCTTCGTGTTAGCCATGAGGCTGGATAGGGCGTCCATTTTGGCAGCAGCCCTGTTAGCGGCGTCCATTTTGGCAGCAGCCCTGTTAGCGGCGTCCAGAATGTGCCGCTAGAAGGTCATCCTCGTATGCAAAGTCACCCCCAGATACTTGGCAGACCCGGCAGGCCGCACAGCGGACGTTCCCACCATCATGGATATCTTCGTTTCTATTCGTCTTCTTGCCATGGGCAAGTTCAATACCTCGCTGTATAGGCTACTTCAGAGGTTGGGACCCAGGATCGAGCCCTGTATTACCCCGGCACGGATTTTTCGTGTCTTGACCCCGTTCTCCATCATGTAAGTTATCTTCTGGTCCCGTAGATAGTCCTTCATAACCCGAAGTAGGCCGGCAACGAGAAGGCAGTGGAAAGTGCCTCCACGATGTCCACCCACCCCGCCGAGTTGAAGGCCTTACGTACGTCAGAGATTTTGGTTATTACCTCCTTCACGATTATTAATATTAATTACAGGAATTTTTAATTTTACATCAGTTGCAAGTTGAACAGCTTATCCACCATTATCAAATTATACATTTCATTCTTCTCTTTCAGTTGATTTTACAATTTTTTCATTACATATATCAGGTATTTCTACTCTTTTAGGTTCAATAAATTTAATAACTACTATAATAATAATAAAAAATTTTTAGTTAGATTTAGATAAAATACCTTTATTTCCCTGATCAGTATTTATTACAATAATTTTATTATTATTATTTTTACCAGTATTAGCTGGAGATATTACTATATTGCTATTTGATCGAAATTTTAATACTTCGTCTTTCATCCAATAGGAGGAGGTAATCCAGTTTTACACCAACATTTATTTCTACTTTTTGTTCATCCAGAAGTGTATAACTTAATTTTACCTGGATTTGGAATAATTTCAAAACTATTATAAATGAAAGTGGGAAAAACGAAATTTTAGGTAATTTAGGAATAATTTATGCAATATTAGGAGATGGATTTTTAGGTTTTATTGTATGAGCTCATCATATATTTACAATGGGTTTAGATGATGATACACGCGATTATTTTACTTCTGCTACAATAATTATTGCTGTACCAACAGGAATTAAAGTTTTTGATGATTAGCAACTTATTATGTTTGAAAAATAGTAATAAATAATTCAATTATATGATCACCAGTACTTACTCTATTATTTATATTTGGAGGATTATCTGGAACTATATTATCAAATTCATCAATTGATATTATTTTGCATGATACTTATTATGTTATAGCCCATTTTCATTATGTATTATCAATAGGACCAGTACTATCAATTATTTCTATATTTATTCATTAATATCCTTCAACTGCTGGTTTATTATTAAATAAAAAATGACTAAATTTTCAATTTTTAGTAATATTTGTTGGAGTTGATTTAACTTTTCTTCCTCAACATTTTTTAGGTTTAATAGGAATACATCGACGATATTCTCATTATCCAGATACTTATTATTGTTAAAATTTACTATCTTCAATTGGTTCAATTGTTCCTTTAAATAGAATAATTTTTTTTATTATTTTCAATTTTAGACAGTTTAACATCAAAACAATTATTATTATTTAAATTTAATCATTCATCATTAGGATGATTAATAATTCCCCTCCATTAGATAATTCATCTAATGAATGCATTATTTTAATTTTAAATAGAAAGTTTTAATGTGGCAGGTAGCTGTAATGAATTTAAAATGCGAAAATGCAGATTTAACTCCATTATTAAAAATTTCAACATGAAATATACTTTTTTTTCAAGATTCAAATTTTTTTTATTCAGATAAATTAATTTATTTACATAATTTTATTATAATATTTATAATAATTACAATTAATTTTACAACTTACTTAATTACTGATACTCTAAGGAATAAATATATTAATTTATATTTATTAAAAAATCATTTACTTGAAATTATTTGAACAATTCTTCCTATAATTATATTAATATTTATTTGGTTACCCTCTTTAAAAATTTTACATTATGTTGATGAAATATTAAATACTTTTTTTTCAATTAAATCAATTGGACATCAATGACATTGATCATATGAGTATCCGGAATTTAATAATATTGAATTTGATTCTTATATATTATCTTATTCGTCAATTGATCAATTTCGTTCACTTGATACAGATACTCGTATAGTAGTATCAATAAAATTACCTTTACGTTTATCAGTTTAATCAACTGATGTAATTCATTCTTGAGCAATTCCATCCTTAGGAATTAAAGTAGATGCAATTCCTGATCGATTAAATCAACCTAGTTTATTTTATATACGTTTCGGACTATATTTCCGCCAATGTTCAGAAATTTGTGGAATAAATCATAGCTTTATACCTATTTCTTAAGACAGAAAATCAATAAAATATTTTATAAATTGAATTAAAAATAAAATTTACTTCAAAAATTAGTTAAATTTTATAACATTACGTTGTCAATTTAAAATTAATATTATTAGAATATTATCTTTAATATTTTTTTATTAAATGTCTTAAGTTTAAAGAATTGATTTCTTAATTCAAATACAGTAATTAACACCACGAATGAAAAATTAATTTCACAAGTAATACCAATTAAACGATCAATAATTTTTTGTCTGTTTAATAAATTTGGTGCACATAATAATTAATACATGGTTTTATCAGTTAATTTAGATTGAAATAAAATAATAACAATAAAAAGAAGTGAAAATTTATTTGAAATATTTGATCAAATAACTAATTTAAATTATTTTTCAAATTGATTTTTTATATCTTTACCTATAAGTTAATGTCCAAAAATATATTGATTAATTTCATAACATATTTTGATTAAAATTTTTAAATACAATATTTAAAGAATTTAAAATAATTTATAAATTGAACTCAAATACTATTATTCTTTTTAATTCACTAATTCATATTTTTTGACATATTTTTTAAGTATAATTCCATATATGTTTACATCAACTAGACATTTGATTTTTAATTTATCAATATCTTTAACTTTAAGATTTTCTTTAATTATTTATGTTTCAATAAATATTTATAAAAAAATTTCATTCGTTCAGTTCTTCTAAATTCAACTTATTATTTAGTAAATTTTATAGTAACTACTGTATTAATTAGAAATCTAATTCGACCAATAACATTATCAATTCGATTATGTGCGAATTTAATTTCCAGTAATATAATTTTAACGCAATTAATAACTTGTCTAATAAATTTTTTAGAACTATTTACCTATCCTTTTTATGTACAAAATATTTTAATAATTTTAGCAATTTTTATAACATTTATTCCAGCTTATGTATTTTCTATATTAATAATCTTATATTATTCAGAATATTAATACAGGAAGATAAAAATTAAAAATTGGTTTTCCATTTCATTTAGTAACTTTGAGACCTAGACCTTTGTTAGTTTCTTCAAGATTAATAAATTTTATAATTAATTCAGTGTGTTATATACATATTTATAATGTTTATGATTTAGTCTTTATGTTATTAAATATAATTATATTATTAATATTTTGAATACGAGATATTATTCGTGAAAGAATTTATCAATGAACAGATACCAAATATGTTATAAATTTTTTATGATTTAGAATAATTTTATTTACTGTATCAGCATTATTTTCATTAGTTCCTTTTATTCGATCATATTTTCATATATTTATTTCACCTTCAATTGAAATTGTAATCAATTGACCTCCACTAGCTATTTATATGTTTAGTTCAACTGAAATTGATTTATTTAATTCAATTATTCTAATTATTTCAGGATTAACATTATCTATAAGATATAATTCTATTTTAAATAATAAAAAAATTGAGTCCAATACTTATTTAAGTTTTAGAATTATATTAGGAATTATATTTTTAATAGTTCAATTGTGTGAATAGTATCATACTTATTTTACTATAAATGATGGGATTTTTGTATCATTATATTTTCTATTAACAGGATTTCATGGATTTCACGTATTAATTGGGTTTTTAATATTAATTTGCTCATTGCTACGACTAATATTAAATCAATTTTCTAAATTTCTTCATTTAATATCTGAATTTACAATTTCATATTGACATTTTGTGGATTTAATTTGATAATTTTTATATATTGATTTATAATGATTAATTTATTTATAAAAAATGTACATTTTCTTAAATTTTATAGTTTTATATTTCATATTAGTTTTAATCTCTTTAATTTTAATGTTACTAAATTTATTTTTTTCAATAATTTAGAAAACAAAGGAGGAAGTTTACTTTTTGAATGTGGATTTAATATAATTTCAAAAGGTGTCTTACCTTTTTCGTTATCTTTTTATTTAATACCTATAATACTTTTAATTCTTGGTGTTGAAATTATTTCATTAATACCTATTATTTTAGATTTATGTAATTTGATATTAAATATTAATTTATTAATTTTATTTATTCTATTTTTGTTACTTTTAGTTTCATTAATTGAATGAATCACCGGTTACTTTATTTGATTAGTATATATGTATAGTATAAAAATTACAAGTAATATCCAATTAAAAAATTAATAATATCTTAATACATATATTATAACATATAAAAGTAAAAATTTACATTTAAGTTTCGACTTCAAAATATGATTAAAAGTTAATCATACATAAGAAATAAATTAGAT
>NW_016908927.1:1445736-1448413 GCF_001483705.2 Eufriesea mexicana
TTAAATTTATAAATTTTATTATAAAAATTAAGATTAACAAATAGTTCTATAAATTTTCTTGTAACTATTTCAATTAAAGTATTTTCTAATATAATTTCATGGAAAAACGCATTAATTATAGATTATAATAATTTTTTTATAAATTGAACTTAAATTTATAAAATTAAAAGAAAGTGTAATAATTTTTTATTAAATAATAATTTATTTAGCAAAAATTTATTAAATAACCTAATAGAAGTATTTTAAATATTAGTATTTACATAAAATCATTTAAAATTATATTTCCCAATAAAAATATCAAATTATATATAAATTTATTTATAAAAATACTAATAATTATTAATAGTATTATACAAAAATTTATTAAATTATCTTCTTTTTTATAAATTAAATGTAAATTTAAATTTTTATTCAATGTAATTGTAATAACTCGAACTGAATAAGGAATAGTTATATTGTTCCAGTTATTAAATTAAAATTTCTTAATAAATTTATTCTAGGAACAAAAAGTTTTCAATTATTAGATTTTTAGAATGGAGTCCAACTAAATAATGAAAACCTATTAATCTTAATTATGAAAAGATAAAAATTGTTCTTTTTATTGTTTAAACATAAAGTATTCCATTATGAAGTTTAACGTCTTGTTTATTATTTAAATGATGTATATATCTTCCTACACATACAAATATTTCTGGTTTAAATATAGCATGAATAAATAAAGTAAAAAATGCTAAGTTTCTTAAATTTATTGATAAAATTCTTATTATAAGTCTTAAATGTCTTAAAGTTGAATAAACAGTAATTTTTTAAATATCTAATTCAAAATTTGCAGAAATACCAGAATATAATACAGTTAATCCTGATATTTATAAAATTATATTTTTAGAATTTAATTCTAATTATTCTTCATAACGAATTATTAAATAAACTCCAACTGTTACTAATGTTGATGAATAAATTAATGATGAAACTGGTGTTGGTGCTATTATTGCTATAGGTAATCATGTATAAAAAGGAATTTGAGCTCTTTTAGTCAAATCATTAAAATGAATATTAATATCGTAATTGAATTTATTTTTTACAATATTAAATTTCAACTTCCAAATATTAATATTATTGATATTAATATTAATAATGAACAACGTCTTAAACGATTTAAATTAATTGTTAATATTCCAGAATTTAAAGATTTATTTTTTTTGATAATATATAGTTAAATAATAAGAAATTCATTCTAAACCATCTCATCCAATAATAATTGTTTACATATTGCATCTAATAATTAAAAAAATACATAGAAGCTAAAAATAAAATTATTAAATAAAGAAACCGTATATTTAAAAGATTTTCTGGATCCATGTAACTAATTGTTACATGTAATCCATGTAACATATAATAAAATTATTGATATAATAGTTCATACTAAAGATGAGAATAATATACCTTTTGAATCTAAATATGTTATAACATTAATTTTCATTGAATTTAATTTATAAATATTTAATTCTAAAATATTAATTACTTTATATATTATTATATAGAAACATATTGTTATAAAAGTTAAAATATATATAAATAATGTAATACCAGAAATTATTGCTTTTAAAATAATATAAAGTGTATATATAAATATTATTGATATCATAAATCAATGTTTTTATTAAACAATTTAAATTCAAATTAAAATATTTAAATTGAACACAATTATATTTAAAGGTGTGTGAGTCCTCTCCCTCCGTTGTTTGAAGTCAGCTGGTATCCTCGGTAGTAGGTAGCTAGAAGGGACGGTAGGAAAAGGAAGGGATGCTTTTCGTCCCGGGCCTGCTAGCGGACTCATCAGTAAGGCTTGCTTAGCAGGCCCTGACCTTTTCTTTTTTTTTTCTTTTTATACATACGTTTAATGTGCCAGAGATTAGGTACAAGGATATAGATACAAAGAGAAACCAAAACGTATAAAAGGGTTATACATGTTAACTTAAGCTACGAGAGCGATGGCTACACGCGGAGCACTCGCGGTCTTAAAAAATTAAACTTAAATTACCGCGCTTATTGCTTTAGAGAAAATATACACTTAAGAACTATCTTATATGAGGACGCGTGTTTGCTTATGTGTAGAAAAGCATAAAAATTATATAACTTTTGACTTCCAGGGGGGGGGGGGGGGGGGGGGGGGGGTGTACGACTGGAAAAATAGGTTGCTAATTAATAAATAGATAAATAACTAAATTAAATAACAGGAGGAGTATGAGAAGGAGGATGGGAAGGAGAGGGCACGTGAACTTTCATTCAAACAGATATCTTTTTATGCACTAGGTGGGCGCAATCTGGAAAACATTAAGAAAGAAAAAACGATGGTGACTAGTTAGTAGACAGAAGGGGCAAATGGACAAAAATTCATCCTCTCGATCGTACCCGATCCTAACTATTACAATGTAATGTTATTTCTGTAACCACCAGTATCTTTTAAGGTTAATTCGGTGTGTATCTTTTTTGTCTATTTTTGATAGTCTGTCGTTAATTCTTCTGTTGGGGTTGGTAGGTTTTCTGTCAGTATCATATAGAATGAAGTTTTGGTGTGACTTTCTGGGAACGTGGTAGATGAGATACATGTATTCTTTGTGCTGAATATAGCCTTGCATGTCTAGGTATATAAACGATTCGGGGGGGGGGGGGGGGG
>NW_016908927.1:1448426-1454460 GCF_001483705.2 Eufriesea mexicana
TATCCAGTTTAGCACATTTTTTCGAAGTATTCCGTGTCAGGGTATGTCGACCTATAAATTAGGCTATTGCTTTTTACATTTTTATTATTTGCCAAGTGGTTGCGGATCAGTTTTAACACGAATAGGACTATCCGTATAATTTTTGCTTGGTTATATAATTGGTCATTCCTGATTTGTTTCTTGCAGTTAGATTCTAGGGTTATGTATTTTCCTAAGCAGGCTCTGAGACATTTGCTTTCGAATATTCTTATTTTCTCTATTGCGTATGACGGAACGTTGAACCATATAGGGAAGCCGTACGTCAATATGGGACGAATTAGTGATTTGTAACATACCATTTTCGTGCTTGCGTTTACGTTTCTTGAGAAAAATAGTCGATTCGGGCTGTAGAAATATTTCTGTGCTTTGTCTATTTGTGTTTCTATGTGTTTATTAAAGCTCAGTTTGAAGTCGAGGAGTATGCCTAGGTATCGGACCACTTGCTTGTTAGCGATGATGTTCTGTCGGTTGTTACTCTCGTGTAATTGAAAAAGTCTCTAGTGTTTTCGTACGTCGTAGTTTGCGTTTGAAGTTGGTGATATTGGTGGTCGGAATAATATTGCTTCGCATTTGCCAGTGTTGATTTTTAGCTTCCAGGTAAGTAAATAGTCTTGGATCTTTGAGAAGGTGTTTTGAAGCTTAGTTTTTATAGTAAATGGTTCGCTGTCTTTGGAGTATGCGAGAAGATCATCGGCAAAAGCAATTGCAGACATTGTGTAATCGTCGTTTAGACCGAATATGCGGAGAAGGTCACTTATGAATATATTAAACAGAATGGGAGAGTTGACAGTGCTTTGTCGGAAACCGTTCTTTATTGGAAACGTATTCGTAGACACTGTGGTCTTGTATGCGACGATGAATTTTTTATCATGGAGCATGCTCCAGATTAATTTAACGAGATAATGCGGAAATTTCTTTTTTAGAAGTTTAAATTGGAGTCCATCTAACCAGACGGTATCAAAGGCTCTTTCGAGATCTATGAAGATCCCGCCAACGCATTCGTTGGCGTTTCTCGCCCAACAGATGTCTGAGCTGAATTTAGTTATTGCGTGTATCGTGGTGTGCTGAGATCTAAAGCCGAATTGGGTTTCAGGGATGACATAGTTTGATTCGCAAAATTTGGAGATTGAGATATTTATTAATATTTCGAATTGTTTGCTGGTGTTCGCGAGTAGGCTGATGGGGCGGTAGTGGGACGGGTTGCTCCCGTCTTTTCCTTTCCTTTTAATGCCTATGGGTTTTGCTGTTTTCCAGACTATTGGGAAGTACATTTGGTTTAAGCAATTATTGAATATTACTGTGTAGTTATATGAGAGATTTTTCAGTGCTGTACTGGGGATATTGTCTAAGCCGCTTGATTTTTTGTTATTTAGTTTTTGTATGATGAGCTTTGGTTTTGTACGTGACGTGAAGTAGTCCGTAGGTGTGCGTTGTTCGTTTGAGTCGTCCGCGATGTTTGTATTTTCAAATGTACATATGGTACTCTTGTCAAATTTGTCTGGAAGTATTTCGTGTTCTAGCGATCGTGTTTTTTGATCGATAATATTAGAGAGTCGTGCCTTTCCCATGTGTTTGCCTTGTGTGTGTACTGATTCGAAGTAGGTGCCTAAGATTTGTAATTTTTGTTGCATGTCTGTGATGTGAGTGTTGCCGTTACTGTCTACTTGTTGGGGGTCATCGTATGCCTGATTTTGTCTTGATTTTGAGCGTTTCTATGTGGTTGGTTTCTTTCTTGAGGTTGTTGTTGACTGATGTATAATTCTCTGATTTAGTTAGTCTGTTTAGGCGCGTGAGGCGTTGGCTCTTTTGTTTGCGAAGTTGTTTGATTCGAGGTGTGACGTATTTATCTGTAGAGCTATATCTGGTTAGGATGCTAGGGGTTGAACGATCTATTGCCGTGTTTACATTATGGCTTAGTTTATCGATCAGATGGTCTATTTCGTTTATTGAGAAATTCCTATCGTTTGGGATATCCAGGTCGTCCGTGTTTATGAGAAATTTTTGAAATTTGTTCCAGTCGGCTTTACGGTAGTTGTACCTAACTGTGTCTATTTGTTCGTCGATTTGGAGAGCGTTTAGCGCTGGGATTGATACCTGTATTTTAATTACCCTATGGTCACTGTCGTATTCGAATTAGTCAATTATTCGGGGACTTTTTGTGCCGTGAAATTTAATACGGTTGTCAGCAATGCACAGGTCTATGGAGGCACTGCTTTTTGGGAATGAGCGTACTACTGTGTCGCGGAGGGAGATACGGTATGTCGTAGAGTTTTCCATAATTCATTTATTAAGACCTACTCCTCGGTCGTTGTTTATGGTGTTAGACCAGGTATGATGTTTTGCGTTGAGGTCTCCAGCTAATATGTAAAACTTATTTGCGTCGTGTATTGAGGAATTTGAATAGGCAGTTGAGGTCCAATATGAAATATTTCCTGCCGCTACTTGCTGTGTATCCGGCTATTATGAAGAATTTATTTGAATTTTGTAATTCGATTTCGATATTTGTTGTTTCTAGTGTTCTGTTAGTTATTGCATGGTTGGTGTGTATGTGGCTGTATTTGAGGATGTCTCTTATTATGATTCCTGTCCCTCCAACTTGATTAGCGTTGGGTCTGTCGGTCCTGACGAAGTTGTAATTTTAGAACTATACCACGTGTCTGGGGTTTAGTTTTGTTTGGGAAAGTAGGACTATGTCTGGATTATGGGTGTTGAGGCAGTCCTGAAAAGATGCGCGTCTTTCGTTCGTGATAATGGAGTTTACGTTGATATGGATTATGTGTATGCGTTTGAGAGTTAGTTTATTGGATGTTTGAGAATGTTGGGTAGGGTGGTGTTGATTGTTCATTCTAGATCGATGCCTAATGTTTCTGATAGGATGTTAATTTTGTTTGTGTTAGCCTCAACGCTTTCGGCGATGATTCTGATCTGTGTGTTGATGGAGTCTGTAATACGTCTTATTTTTTTTAGAAGTGAGGGCTGTGGGGTTTGTGGTGTTTGTGGTATGATTTGAGTGGGATAGCCTTGTGTGCCTGGTCGGGTATGGGATTGTACTAGTGTGTTTGTCTGTTTTCTTTTGAGTTGGTCACTGTACGATATAGCTGGATTTATTGTCCTACTTAATAGTTGTCTTTTCTGTTCCTTCTCTCTTTCCATATCTTTTTCTTTTTCCTGTATCCTTTATTTAATCTCTGGAAGCTTTGGGCAGCGCCTGTACAACCCTGGGTGTCCGAAGCTTCTACAATTTACGCAGTAGGGTTGATCGGTGGCCGAAATTGTTCGTGGACATTCCCCGGGATTGTGGGGCGAGTTACATTTTGCGCACATATATTTTAGGTTGCAGCTTAATGCTATATGGCATACGCGTTGACACCTTCTGCATTGAATTCGGTCTTTTTTAATTATTTTCTCCCAGTGGACCAGGTAGTGTAGAACTACCTTAACTTGCTTAAGGCTCTCGGTTTTAATGTCAGGAGACAGTTGCTCAATATATATTGGAAGCTCTCCTCCTTCCAGAACAGATATATTGGTTAAGAATTTTTTTACCGTTGTGAATTTCACTTCTGGTATATTTTCCGACCGTAGTTCATCTGGTACTGCTTCTGATTCGAAATCTCCCCTGAGGTTTTTTTAGCAGAAGCGTAATATTTCCCGTACTTTTAGGGGTGTGCGAGAAATATTGAATCTCGTGCGTTTTTATTGTTTCGCAAGCCGATCTGTGAGCGTTGATGGTGTCAACGTATACTAGTAATTTGCTATTATTAATTCCTTTAATGATAAAGTTCGGCGTTACTTTTTTCAGTAGATCTAAAATTATCTTAGGAGGCGTAACTATTTCCGTGATTGGGGGTGGCTTCATGCTTTTTCCTTGATGACCTGTTGGGGGTTTTGTAGTACCGGCCTTGAGGATGTTAGTCTGGAATGTTCGGGTCCTGGTGTCTTCGGCGTGGAGGATGTATGAACGTTTGATGACGATGGCTTCGTAATCGCTTGGCTGGGTAGGGATCTCTTCGGTTTTGAGGTTACAATTAACCATTCCTGAGGATCCTTGTTTTCCGTATTGTGTTCGTTGGTGGTGTGGCTGTGATCCTCTGTTGTGTTTGTTCACTTTTTCTGAAATGAATCTTCCTTCTTGGATGGCTCGGTAGTAGAAGCTCTATGGTGTGTCGCTTCTGACGTGTTTTTCGCTTTATCTTCTGTTAATTGTTTTTTCAGCGTCTCTACCGTTTGTGCTAATTCTTTTGTTATTTTTAAAAGGTCTTCCTTGTTGCCGGTGATAGGATTCATGTTTTTCTTCGTGGGAGCCATTGCTTTTACCTTTGGCTGTCGAGTTCTTTGTATTGACGATATATTAGGTTTAAATCTTTTGTGTGTATACTTTTTTATTTTTGCTATTTCATCAGCAAAGGTGCTGGTGTATGGTGCGTTTGTCAGTGTGGCTTTCTTTTTCCTCAGATAAACGATGATGTCATCGATGTCTGTGAATTTCCGTTTTTTTCCGAATAAGGGTGCATAAGTTTGTGCTATTACGGCTGGTGACTGGAGAGACTCTCCTTGGATGTTCGGCGTGGCTTCTATATTGTTTGTTTCTTACTGCACTGTCGGTTGGGTTTTCTTTTACTATGCACTACGTACTACGGTAGAGAGGTTTTCGCATACTAGAAGCTTACTCTTACAATTAGCTGATGGTTTAGGACACGACCGTTACCTACGCAGGTCAAAGCGAGAATGCAGGCCCTGCCTTAGACACTGGGGATATTATTGGAAAGAAGGGAAGCCGTACATATAGGAATTGGGAGCTTTCCGAGGACTTGCGGGAAAGTTCTTGAAGGCGGAGTCCATCTAGTAGCGCGGGCGAGAATGATGGTCTCTACAACGGAACCCAATGTAATAATAAAGTTAAACAATGAATTAATTTCCCATATAATAAATGAAATTTAAAATAATATTTTCCATGATCAATAAATATAAATAAATATCAATAAAAGATATAAAAATAAAAATAACATAAAAGTTTTATATTGAAATATTGAATATCACGAATAATGTATGTTCTCTAATTAAATTTAAAGAAAATGGAGCAGATATATTACATGAAAGTAATACAGATCATATTAAAGTTATTGAAGGTATTAAATTAATTACACCTCTATTAATTATTATTACACATCTATTAGTCTATTAATAAATCCTTTCAATAAAATAAAATAAACCTGATCAAGTAACACCATGAGCAATTATTATTAAAAAACTTCCACAATTTCCTAATTTTATAAAAGCTATTAATCATATTAGTATCAAATTTATATGAATAATAGATAAAATAGCTACAATTAACTTTATATCTAATTTACGTATACATAATAACCTTAAAATTAATATTCCTATTAATCTAATAATTAAAACATAATATTTAATTTCCAAAAAATAATTTTTAAAATTAAATATTTATCGTAATAATCCATAAATACCTAATTTTAATATAATTGCAGCTAAAATTATTGAACCATAATAAGGAGCTTCAACATGTGCTTTCAATGACCATGAATGAACTAATTGCATAGCAATTTTAACTAAAAAGGATAATAATATATAAATTAGTATAGATATTCAAATATTTATATTATTATTGTGTAATTCTATTAATTTAAAATTTAAATTGTTATATATTATTAACAAATATATAATAATTATTAATAAAGGCAAAGAGAAAGTTATAGTATAAAATATTAAATACAATCTAGCTAAAATTCTATTACTGAATAACCTCAATTTATAAATAAAAAAAAAATTATTAAAAATCTAGCTCCAATATAAAATAAAAAAATAAAATATCTATTGTAACAAATAATAATAGTACAAATAATGTTATACAATAATTTACTAACAAACATAATTTACTCTATTTCTTTAAATATATAAGAACTATAGGAAAAATTCATAAAGTTCGAATTAATAAATTAAATGAATAAAATCTAATACTCAATTTTAATATATT
>NW_016908927.1:1454874-1459769 GCF_001483705.2 Eufriesea mexicana
TTTAATTCACCTATAAAATGTTTATTAAATTTTTGAATATATTCATTTATTTTATTTTTTTCTATTAGCAAATAGATATTTTAACTATTATTATCGTTAATTGTTCATATTTCTGGAATTACAATTATTTTTTCTTACCTTATTAATTCAATTAAATCTTTAATATTAAAAGCTAATAAATTTAATTTAATATTATATTTACTAATTTTTCTTTATTTATTCATTACAATTTATATTATTTATAATTCATATAAAGATTGTTTAATTAAATATTATTTCGAATATGAATTTAAAAATGTATTATTATTAATATTTGAATTAAAGGATGTTTCTAAATGTTATTATGAAATTATTACTACCATATTTATGTTTCGATAAATTATTTTATATATATCATTAAAAATTTGTTCAATAAGAAAAAAAGATTTCGTGTAATTAATTATTAATGAAAAATTATGAATACTTAATATCAAATAGAACTTTAAAATCAATCTTTAGATTTATTTACTTACCAACACATATAAATATTTATTACTTTTGAAATTTTAGTACTACTTTCAGATTATTTTTATTAATTCAAATTATTTCAGGATTCTTATTATCTATACATTATTTTCCAATCCTTAATTTAATATTTCAAAGAATTTCACATATTATAAGAAATGATAATTCCGGTTGAATTACTCGATTAATTCATATAAATGGAGCATCATTTTATTTTATATTAATATATTTAGACATTGCACGACATTGAAATTATTATTCATTGAAATAAGTAAAAGTATGATTTGCTAAAACTTTAATTCTTCTAATTTCAAAAGTAGCAGGTTTCATAGGTTATGTATTTCCTTTAGGACAAGTATCTTTATGAGGAGCAACAGTTATTACTAATTTATTATCAGCAATCCCATATATTTGTCATTTATTAGTTGAATTAATTTAAGGAGTATTTTCAAATAATAAAGCAACTTCAAGTCGATCTTTTCATTACATTTTATTTTACCTTTAATTATTCTAACATCAGTTTTAATTCATTTAATTATTTTACATTCATGTGGTTCTTCAAATCCTATTGGAATAAATTGTAATGTATATAAAATTCCTTTTCATCGTTATTTTTCAATTAAGTATTTACTAGGACCTATTTTAATTTTATCGATCTTTATATTTATAAATTTTCAATATCCTTATTATTTTAGAGATCCAGATAATTTTAAAATAGTAAATTCAATAATTACAAAAATTCATATTTAATCAGAATGATATTTTTTATTTGCATATTAAATTTTACGATCAATTGCTAATAAATTAGGAGTAGTTATGGGTTTAATATCTTCAATTATAATTTTACTTTTTTTACCTCTGCTAAATAATAGAAATTTTTCAAATTTAATATTTGATCCTGTTAATCAAGTTTTTTATTGAATTTTTATTAACGTTTTTTTCATACTAACATGATTAGGTGGTCAAATTATTGATTATCCATATACTAATTTAAATATTCCTTTACTATTAATTATTTTTTACATTGTTCCTTATCATTTAAATTAAATAAGTTTTGTGGTCGTTTAATTTATTAATTAAAGGTAATGAAACTGAATTGAGTATATATTTTGAAAATATAATATAAAAATAAAAATATCTCATTAACCTTATTTAACTTATTAATAAAGTACTAAATAAACTATAATCTTTTTACATAGACAAATATATGTTAAATAAATTATTACATATATTAATATATCAGTTCAACAAAAATCTATTAATTGATCAATACGAGATCGAGGTAATCAAGTCGGAATATGTAATAATATTAATATATCTACGATAAAGATTAATAAAAATATAATTGCTTAGTTTTTATATTAAAAAAATATTATTGTTAAAGCTAAACCTATATATATTAAATTTAAGCATTCGGATAAAAAGGTTAGTGTAAATATCTTTCTATGATATTTGGTATTGAATCCAGAAAATTATTCAGATTCCCCTTCAATGAAATCAAATGGCGTTCGATTCAAATCAATTAATAACCTTTAAAAAAAATAAATAATATATCGGATTTAATAAACAATAAAATTCAATCTTAATTTGATTTTGAAAAAATGTTTTTTAAAGAAAATCCTTCATTTAAAATTAAAAAAATTAGTAATATAAAAAATAATCCAATTTCAAATTAAATTATTCGAGCAATTGAACGATCTGAACCTATTATTGAATAATTATTATTAGAAAATCAACCAATTATAAAAATAGGAAGAATTATTAATCTTATATTTAAAAAGATATAAATTATATAATATTTATATACAGCTATTTAAATATAATTTAAATATAATCAAGTGTATATTAATCATAATATAAAGGATGAAATAACTTTAATTATTGGTCTTAATAAAAATATTAAATCATAATTAAAAAATAGGCATTCTTTTGATATTAATGTTAAAGCATCACTAAAAGTTTGTAGTAAACCTTTATATCCAACTTTATTTGAACTTTTATGTTACTGAATTATTGATATAAACTTTCGGACTAATAATGTTAAAAAAGCGACTCTAATTAATAATGAAATTATTATAATCAAAAAATATGTTATTCAAAAGTAATAATAAATATAAATAATTATTAAAATTATTATTTATTATAATATAATTTATAATTTAAGTAAATTCTAAGTTTTATATACTTAATATGTTAAAATAACTAATAATTTTATTCATTATTTATTAATTATTAGAAACAAAAGAATTTTCAAATTAAAGTCCATTCGAACAATTAATTTATATAATTTATTATAAATAAAAACCGATCTGACATACGTCGACCTGAACTCAAACCATGCAAGATTTTAAAAGTCTAATAGACTTAAGTTTTAAATTCCTCCATTTAAAATTTATCTTAATTCGACAACGAGGTCGCAAACATCTTTATTAATATGAACTTCGAAAAGATATTAGGCTGTTATCCCTACGGTAACTTATTTTTTTTATTAATGCAACTATAAAGAATTAGTTTTTCTTACATCGACGCTTTATTTTTAAGTGAAGTCAATTAAATTCATTAATCCTCCCAAATAAACATAATTAATATTGTTAAAATAAATAAATTTAAACAAAAACATTAATTATATGAAATTCTATAGAGTCCTATTTTCCCGTAATTCAATTCTAGCATTTCAGCTAAACATTTAATTTCATTTGATGTATTAGAAACAGTATATATTTCATAAATACTTTCATTCCATACTTCAACTAAGAGACAATTGATTACGCTGCATTTGTATAGTCAATATACTGCAGCTATTTAAATAAATTCATTGATCAGATTGACTTAAAATTAAATCCTATAAGACATGTTTTTGGTAAACAGGTGAATATTAATATTAAATTATCTTTCCTGCCGTATTCTTTAAATATATTTAATTATAAATCTTAATATATTTTATAAGCTAATCACTAATTTAATAATTATAACAAATCAATTGTTAGTAATTTTTTTGTAAATATAATATTTTTTAATTCTAAATCCCTAAAAATTAATTTTTTAAATTATTAAATACCCTTTATTACGAATTATTTCTAAAATAATAAAAATTTAATTTAAAAAATTAAAACAATAAATTAAATTTGTGCTTCGTCCCATAGATTTTTTTATATAAAATTCCATATGTAACTAAAATTTTGAAATAAATATAAATTATATTTAAATTAAATTTATTTATAAAATAACTAAATATCAAAAAATTCGAATAAATTTAATTTCTGAATATAAATTTGTAATTTTTATATAAGAAAAGAAATCATGTATATTTAGCTCTTTTATCTTCAAGATAATTAAATCTTTAAGTTAAATTAATTAATCCTGATACAAAAGTTACAAATTATAATTTTGCTTATTTACATTTAAAAATTTCATTTTAATTACTTTAATTGTAGTTACATTAAATTAATTCATAGTTTTTACTAAAACACTTATTAATTACTCAAATCCTAAACAATAACCATTATTAAAATAAACAATAATAAATTCACTAAATATGAATTTAATTAAAAATTTTATAATTAATATAATCATTAATTACTAAAAAGTAAAATTTTTAATTTCCTAAGGACACTTTCCGGTATTTTTACTATGCGACTTAATCCATACATAATGAAATTGACGGGCTATTAGTACATTTATTCTATTATATTCAATATAATTAATTTATTATTTTTATTATTAAATGCTCTTCCAAATTAATGTCATAATTAATTGTCCAAAACATAAAATTATTGTAACTCATCAAATCTTAAATTTCCTACATTTTGATTTGAATTTATATTTTATACTAAATTTATCATTATTTCTTATTTAATATACCTTGTTGGCTCTTTATTTATAATAAATCTTTAACGGAACAATACATAAATATAATTTAAGTAATTCCTATCGTGGATCATCTAATTAATCAGCAAATTTCACTAAATAGTATATAAACGCCATATTATCTAATTTTAATGATTTACGTTTAATTATTGATTATTTAATTAGTTTTCATAACAGGATATCTAATCGTGCTCTTTAACTAAAATTTATAGGATCTATTTAAATAGAAATTATGTTTAAGTAAAATTTATAAATTTTACCTAAAAATTAATTATTTAAATAATTTATATTTGAAAATAAATTACTTTCATTGATTACAATTTATTTATAAATATTGGTTTAACCGTTATCGCTGGCACTAAGTTTATCATTATTAAAATTAATTCCCGAATTTGATATCCATTAATTATTTCAGAAATTAAGCACTAATATACACTTAAATACTTTATGTTAAATATTTTTATACAGTATTCAAATTTAAACATTTAATTAATTTATTAGCTTTACTAGTTATTAGAACTACA
>NW_016908927.1:1460783-1581038 GCF_001483705.2 Eufriesea mexicana
ATATAATATATAAAATATAATATATAGATATGGTATATAATATATATATATATCATTTTGTCATTCCAGAATTGCTACAGAATTTAAAATGTCAGTGAATATGTCAATCCAATGGCTAGAGTACTGTGATGATGGTTGCACTCAGTACTGTATTGCCAATTGCTAAATTTCTAGCGGTACTGGATCGTTCTGTTGTCATTCTAGAAATGCTATAGAATTTAAATCATCAAAGAAAAGATTGATCCATCGGCTACAGTGCCCTGTTAGAGGGTGTACTACGTACTGTACTGTCATTTGAAAATATCTCTTACGATACCTGTTCTATACATTGATTACACTAGAATTACTGTGCAATATCAATCATCAGTGAACAAATTAATATAACGGCTACTGTACTGTGATGAAGGCTGTACTCAGTACTGTTATGACAATTGCTAATATCTTGGGGGCAAATGGATCTATCTTATGTCATTCTGGAAATTAGATAGAATTTAAATCATCATTGAACAGGTTAATGTAATGGCTACCGTATCTTGTTGGTGGATGTACTAAGTACCGTAGTGGCAAATGTAAATATCTCTCGCAACGACCGGTCTATACATTGATTATTCTAGAATTGCTGTGGAATTTAAATCATCAGCGTTCAAATTAATACAGCGGCTTTAGTACTGTGATTATGGTTGTACTCAGAACCGCTTACACAAATGCCAATGTCTCCAGTGACAATAGTTCTATTCATTGATCACTCCACAAATGCTAAAGAAATTAGATGAACAGTGAACAGATTAATTCAATGACTATAATATTGTGCAGTTGGCTACAATCAGTACTGTATTGCCATTCGTCAATACCACTACCGATATATGATCAATCAGTTCGAAATTATAGAACTGCTATAGAGTTTATATCGTGAGTGAACCGATTAATCCAACGCATACATTACTGTGTTGGTAGATGTACCATGTACCGTACTGTGAATCGTAAATATCACTAGCCATTGCCGTACTATACATAAGTTATTCTAGAAATACTTTAGAATTTACATCATTTGTGAACAACGTAGTCCATCGGCTACATTAGAGTTATGATGGCTGTACTGAGTATTGTGTTGTCAATTGTTAATATTCCGAGAGATAATGGATCTGCATTCTGTTATGCTAGAATTGCTGTAGAATATACATCATCAGTGAACAGATTAATCGAACGGCAACTGTGCTCTGTTGGTAGATGTATTAGGTACTGTACAGTCAATTGGAAATATCTCTAGCCATGACCGTACCATCCAATGATTATTCCAGAATTACTTTGGAATTTACATCGTCAGTGGTCAAAGCAGTCCAACTGCTACATTACTGTGATGATGTCTGTACTCGGTACTGTGTTGTTAATTGTTAATGTCTCCACGGATAATGGATATGTGTTTTTACATTCTTGAATTGCTGTAAAATATTAATCATGAGTGAACTGTTTAATCCAACGGCAATAATGCTCCATTGGTAGATGTACTAATTATCGTACTGTAAATTGTGATTACTACTTACTACAACCGTTCAATACATAGATCATTCAGGAATTGCCTTGCGATTTACGTCATCCATGAGCAAAGTAATCCAATCTCTGCGGTAGTGTGATGATGGCTTTACTCAGTATTGTGTAGTCAATGGTTAATATATCGAGGGATAATGCATCTGTTCTTTGTCATTCTAGAATTGCTATAGAATTTAAATCGTTAGTGAACAAAGTAGTACAACGGCTGTAGTACATTGATGATTTTTATACTCAGTACTGTGATGTCAATTGTTCATGGCCCTAGCCATAACCGTGGCATACATAGGTTATTCTCGAATTAATTTGGAATTTACATCATCAGTGAATAAAGTAGTCCAACGGCTGCAGTACTGTGACGATTGCAGTACATAGTACATTATTGTCGATTGCTAATTTCTCGAGGGATAATAGATATGTTCCCTGTCACCTTAGAATTGCTGGAAAATCTAAATCATTACTCAACAGATTAATCCAACGGCTACAGTCCATTGTTGGTGGATGTACTGTGCACGGATTGTAAATATGCCGAGCTATAACCATACTGTACACTGATAATTCTAGAATAGCTTTGTAATTTACATCGCCAGTGAACAAATGATCCAACGTATATTGCACTCTGATGATGACCGTTCCCAGTACTGTGTTGTCAACTGCTAATATCACGACGTATAATGTATATGTATTTTTTCATTGTATAATTGCTGTAGAATATAGGTAATCAGTGCGCAGGTTAATCCAACGGCAACAGTGCTCTGATGGTAGATGTACTAAGTACCGCAATATGATTTGGAAGTGTCAGCAGCAGTAACCGTTCTCTATACAGGTTACCCTAGAATTGCCTTGCCATTTACGTCATCAGTGAGAAAAGTAATCTGAGGCTACGAAACAGTGATGATGGCTACACTCAGAACAGTATTGCCAATTGCTAAATTTCTAGCGATACTGGAACGTTCTGCTTCCATTCTAGAATTGCTACTGAATTTAAATCATCATTGGGCAGATTAATACAATGGCTGCAGTGCTCCGCTGATGGATGTACTGAGTACCCCGCTGTCAATTGAAAATATCTCTAGCCATAGCCGTACTATCAATAGGTTATTCTAGAATTGCTATGGAATTTAAATCATCACGGAAAAAAGCAATCCAGGGGATACAGTACTGTGACGATGGCTGTACTCAGTACCTTGTTGTGAATTTCTAATGTCTCAAGGTACAATGGAACTGTACTTTGTCATGCTAGAAGTGCTATAGAATCTCGATCATTACTGAACACGTTAAGCCAACGGCTATGGTGCTATATTGTTGGATGTAAAGAGTATCGTACTGTCAATTGGAAATAACTCAAGGCGTAACAAAACGATACATTGATTATTACATAATTTCTTTGGAATTTACATCGTCTGTGAACAAAGTAGTCCAACGGCTCCAGTAATGTGATGATGGCTGTAATCAGTACTGTGTTGTCGATTGTTAATATCTCGAGGGATAAAGGATCTTCATTTTGTCATTCTGAAGTTGCTATGAAATCTAAATCATCATTGAATAGATTAATACCGCGGCTGCTGTGATCTGCTGGTGGTCGTACCGTGCCTTCAATTGAAAAAATCTCCAGCCATAACTGTAATATACATTGATTATTGCAGAATTGCTTTTGAGTATACATCGTCAGTGAAAATGGTATTGCAACGGATACATTACTGTCATCATGGTTGTACTCAGTACTGTGTTGTCAATTGTTAATACCTCGAGGGATTATGGATCTTCATTTTTATTCTAGAATTTCAGCAGAATTTACATCCTCAGTGGAGAGGTTAATCCGACGGCTACACTGCTTTGCCGGTAGATGTACTAAGTACTGCACTGTGAATTGTAAACTTCACTAGCTACAACCGTACTATACATATTTTATTCCAGAGTCGCTGTGGAATTCATATCATCGTTGTACAAATTAATCCAACGGCTACAGTACTGTGATGAAGGCTTTACTCTGTAATGCGTTGTCAAATCCTAATATCTCGCGAGAGGATTGATAAGTAAGCTCTCATTATAGATCTGCTATAAATTGCAAATCATCATTAAACAGATTAATCCATCGGCTTCATTGCTGTCTTGCTGGATGTACTGAGCACGGTACTACTAATTGAAGACATTTCTGATTATAAATGATCTGTACATTAATTCAACTAGAATTGCTGTGGAACATAAGTCAACAGCGAAGAAATTAGTCCAACTGCTAGAGTTCTGTGATGTCGGCGGTTCTCAGTACTGTGACGTCAATTGTTAACAACTCGAGCGTTAATGGATGTGTCCCTTGCCACTCTAAAGTTACTGGATAATTTATATCATCAATGACCCCATTAAGCCAACGACAACAGTGCCCTCTTGTTGTCTATACTTCGTACCCTTTATACATCTGTCAATGTCGTTTGCAACAATTGCTCTGTCAATTGATCATTCTACAATTGCTGATGAACGCAGACGATCATCGAGAAGATTCGTACAATGGATGTAGTATTGTGTAGATGGCTGCAATCAGTACTGTGCTGACATTTGTCAATTCCAATAACAATACTTGATTTAACCATTGATCACTCTAGAATTGCTATAGAATTTAAATCATTAGTGAAGAGATTAATTCAACGGCTACACTGTATTGTTGGTGGATATACTAATCACCGTACGGCCAGTTGTAAACATCTTTAGCCGTAACAGATCTATACGTTGATTATGCTAGAGTTGCGTTGTAATTTAAATCATCACTGAACAGGCCAATACAATGGCTACCGTTCCGTGATGATGGCTGCACTCATTACTGTTTTTGCACCTGCCAACATCTCGTGCGATAATAGATGTGTCCTTTGTCATTCCAGAACTGCTATAGAATTTAAAGCATAAGTGAACATATTAATCAAACGACTACAGTGCTCTCTTGATGGTTATACTCCGACCCGCATAGACATATGTCATTGACTTCAGCGACAATTGCTCTATCCATTGATCATTCTATAATTGCAGAAGAACATAGATGATCTGCGAACGGATAAATTCAGTGACTATAGTATAGTGTAGGTTGCCGTACTCAGTACGGTTTTGTCAACTGTTAATGTCTCTAGGGCTAATGGATATCACTTTCGTCTTTCTAGATCTGCTACGGAATTTAAATCATCATTGAACATATTAATACAACGACTACAGTGTTCTCATCGTGGGTACACTAAGCACTGTACCGCCGATTGTAAATATCTCTAGCCATAACTGATGTATGCATTGATTATTCTGGACTTGCTGTGGAACATATATCATTAGTGAACAAGTTAATCCAACTGCTACAGTACTGTGAAATGGCTGTACTCCATACTGTTTTGACAATCGTTAATATCGCGAGCTATAATGTATTTGTCCTTTGTCATTCTAGAATTGCTATAGAATTAATAACATCATTGAGCAGATTTATTCAACGCCTACAGTGCTCTGTTGGTGGATGTACTAAGTATCGTAATGTCAATTGTAAGTATCACACGCCGAAGCTGATTCATAAATTGATTATTCTAGATTTGCTGTGGAATTTATATCATCAGTGAACAGATTAATCCAACGACTGCAGTACTGTGACGAAGGCTGTACTCAGTACTGTTTTGACATATGTCCATGTCTCTAGCGACAATTACTTAATGCATTGATCTTTCTACAATTGCTGAACAACATAGATCATCAGCGAACAGATTAACTCAAAGCTACTCTATTGCATAGATGGCTACACCCAGTACCGTGTTGTCATTTGTCAATATTACCACCGATGTATGTTCTCTCCGTTCATCATTCAAGAATTGCTATGTAGTTCAAATCATCATTGAACAGATTACACCAACGGCAACATTGCTCTGTTGGAGGATGTGCTATATACCGTAGTATCAATTGTAAACGTCTTCAGACATAATTGTCCTATTCATTGGTTATTTGAAAATTCCTGTGCGATTTAAATCATCAGTGAGCAAATTAATCGAACGGCTACAGTACTTTGATGCTGGTTGCGCTCAGTAGTGCGCGGTCAGTTACTAATGTCTCGAGCTATAAGGGAACTGCTTTTTATCACTCTAGAATTGCTATATAACTTAGATCATCAGTGAATAAGTTAGTATATTGGATACAGAATTGTGACGATGGCTCTATGGAGTACATCATTGTCAATTGCTGTCTTGGCGAGCGATAATGGATCTGTCTCTTGTCGACCTAGAATTGTCATAGAATTTACATCATCCGTGAAGAGATTAATCAAACTGCTACAGTGCTCTGCTGATGACTGTACTCAGTACTGTATTGATATATGCGCATGTCTCCAGCGGCGCTTGCTCCATCCATTGAACATTAATGAATTGCAGAAAAACTTAGATGATCAGCGAACAGATTAAATCAATGGCTATAGTATTGTGTAGATGGCTACACTCAGTTCCTGCATTTCCACTTGTCAATACCACTAACGATATTGGATCTATCAATTGATGACTCTAGAATTGCTATAGTATACAAATCATCACTGAATAGATTAATTCAATGGCTATATTATTGTGTAGATGACTAAACTCGGTACTCTATTGTCATTTGTCAATATCGCTACCGATATATGATCTATCCGTTGCTCTTTCTAGAATACCTATGGAGCTTACATCATTTGTGGACAGATTAATCCAACGGCTACAGTGCTCTGTTCATGGATGTACTAATCACCGTACTGCCAATTGTAAATATCTTTAACCATATCTGATCTATGCATTGATTATTCTAGAATTGCTGTGGAATATACATCGTCAATGAACAAATTAATCTAGCGACTATAGTACTGTGATGATGGCGGTACACAGTACTGTGTTGCCAATTATTAATGTTTCGAGCGATACGGGATCCGTATTTTGTCATTCTTGAATTGCTATAGAAGTTAGATCATCAGTGAACATATTAATGCAGCGGCTACGGAACTGTGATTATGGCTGTACGCAGTACTGTGTTGTAACTTGTTATCATGGCATGCGATAATGTATCTGTCTCTTGTCATTCTAGAATTGCTATGGAACTGAAATCATCAGACAATAGATTTATCCACCGGCTAAGAATTGTGTGGACGGCTACACTCGGTACTGTATTGTAATCTATCAGTATATCTTGCGATAATTTGTCCAGCCAATGTTCATTCGGGAATTACTGTGGAACTTAGATAATCAGCGATTAGATTAATGCAATGGATATAGAACTGTGTAGACTGTTACACCCAGAACTGCATTGTCAATTGTCGATATTTGAAGCGACCATTGATCTGTCCATTAATCATTTTAGAAGTGCTATAAAATTGAAACCATCAGTGAATAGGTTAATCCAGCGTCTGTAGTACTATGTGGATGATTGTATGCAGTACTGTATGGTCAGGTATTAATATCTCTAACCATAATTCATCCATTTATTGATCATTCTTGTACTGCAATATAGTGCAGCTGATCAGTGGATAGATTAGTCCAGTGGTTATAGAAAAGTATAGATGAATATGCTTACTAATGTATTGTAAATTGTTAATATCTCGAGCGATAATTGATATGTCTTTTTTGATTCTGGAGTTGCAATACAACATAAATCATCAGTGAACAAATTAACACAACTGCTACATTTCTGCCTTGATGGCTATACTCAGTACCGTGTTGTCAATTGTAAATATCTCTGGCGATAATTGATCTCTCCACTGACAATTCTAGAATCTCTGTAGATATTAGATGATCTGTGAATAGGACTAACCAATGGATATAGCACGATGTAGACGACTACATTTAGTATTCCGTTGTCACTTGTGTATATATAAAGCGATAATTGATGTATGCATTGGTCATTCCAGAATTATTATGCAGCTTAAACCGTCAGCGAAGAGATTAATACAATGGCTATATTACTGTGTAGATAGGTACACTCAGTACTGTGTTGCCATTTGTTAATGTCTCCAGCGACAATTCATCTATCCATTGATATTTCTAGAATTGCTTTAGAAATAAGGCGATCAGCATACGTATTGCATTAATGGCTGTATTACTGTGTTGATGGCTGTACTCAGTACATTATTGTCAATTATTAGTATCTCTAGCAATAATTGACACATCCATTGATCGCTAATGAATTGTTACAGAGTATGAGAGTTTCGTCTACAGATTAAACCAATTTCCATAGAATTGCCTAAATGCCTATGCTCACAACATTATAGTTAGCTTTAAATATCTCTTGCATTAACTTATCTTTCCGTTGCTCAATTTGGAATTGCTACAGAAATTACGTGATCAGTGAATTAGTTAACGCAGAGGCTATAGTATTGAATAGATAGACATAGGGCTCTGAACATGGCTACTGTACATGGTTACTGTGTTGTCATTTCTTAATATCTAATGCGATAATTGATACTACTATTGATCATTCCAGAATTGCTACAGAAAGTAGATGATCAGTTTTTAGATTAGTTCCAGTACTATGGATCTGTGTAGAGGGAAATACTCAGTTCTGTGTTGTGAGTTGTTAATATCTCTAGCGATAAGTGATCAATACATTGACCATTCTAGGATTTCTATAGAATTTACGGCAGATACTTTATACGAATGGCTCTGGTACTATGTGGATGGATGTACACAGTACTCTCTCTTCAATTGCTAATTTCTCTAGCTATAATGAATACATCCATCGATCATTCTAGAATTGCTACAGGAATAAGATGAACAGTATAGAGATTGACTCAATGGCTCTAGTAACGTGTAGATGGCAGTACTCAGCACGGTATAGCCAATCGTTAATATTTCTAGCGATAATCGATCTATCCATTGTCCTTTCGAGTATTGCTATAGAATTTACATCATCAATGGATAGATTAATCCATTGGCTATAATACAGAACAGGTGGCTATACCCAGCACCGTATTGTCAATCGTCAATATTTCAGGCGATAATTGACCTACCCTTTGATCACTCTAGCATAGCCGAAGAATATTTATGATCAGTCAGTAGTTTAAGCCAATGGCTAAAGCACTATGTTGACGGCTGTGCTCAGTACTGTATTTTCAATTGGCATTATTACTCGCGATAATTTATCTATCCACTGATAATTAAATGACTGCAAAGGAATTTATATCATCAGCGAATACATTAATCCGGTGACTACAGTTGTGTATTGATGGCTCCACTTAGTACTGTTTTGTCAACCGTTAATACCTCTATCGATGTTCGGTCTCTGTATTGATCATTCTAGAGTAGCAACGGATATTGTATGTTCAGTGAGTAATTTATAGCAATGGATATAGCACTATGTTGGTGGCTATTCTAAGTCCTGTATTTTGCAGTAGCTGTTATCGCTAGCAGAAATTTATCTATCCACTTATAATTAAGGAGTGGCTACTGAAATTAAATCTACTGCGAGTACACTGTATCCGTGGCTATAGATCTGTGCTGATGAATATACTCAGTACTGTATTGTCTACTGTTTATACCACTGGCTATAGTGTGTATATGCACTGGGCCTTACAGAATTTGTATGCAATTCGTATGACCAGTGTATATATTAATTCAATGGCTGCAATACTGTAAATGTGGTTATAATGAGCGCTGTATTGACAATCGTTAATACCTCTAGCGATATTTGGTCCCACTACTGAACATTCTACTATTGCTACAGAATATATACCATCAGTGAATAGCTTATACGAATATATACAATACTACACTCGCGGCTATACTCAGCAGTGTACTTGAAATTGGTAAAATCGCTAGCGATAATAAAACTATTCATTCACCACTATAAAATTGTAGTAGCATTTGCATGACCAGTGGAAAGATTAATTCAATGGCTACGATGCTGCGAATGTGACTACAGTCAGCACTGTACGGTCAATCGATAATATCTCTAGCGATAATGGATCTATCCATAGATTATTCTTTAATTGCAGCGGAATTTATATTATCAGCGAATACTTTGTGCCATTGGCTACAGGACTATGCTGTTGGCTATACTGAGTACTGTATTTTCAACTGTTAGCACCTCAAGCGATGATAAATGTACCCATTGATCATTTTAAAATTGTTACATAGAAATAAGGTGATCACTAATTGGGTCGACGCAATGGCTATGGTAATGCGTTGATGGCTGTACTCAGTACTTTGTGGTTAATTGTTAATATTTCAAACGACAATTCATCTATCCTTTGATCTATCTAAAATTCCTATACAAATTTCATGATCAGTGAATAGATTAAAGAAATGGATATAGTAATGTAAAGATGGCTATAGTCTGTAGTGTATTGTTGATTCCTACATTCCCTAGACATAACTGCTACTACCATTTATCATTACAGGATTACTATGGCATTAAAGTGATTCGTGAATAGAATCATGCAACGCCTACAGTACTCTGTGGACGGCTATACTCGGTACTGTATTCTTGATTGTTATTTTCCCTAGAGATAATTGAAACACATATTAGTCAATCTATAATAGCTATAGAACTCACACGAATAGTGAGTAGAGTAATGCAATGGTTAAAGTATTGCGTACGTGCCTATACTCAGTACTGCTACGCTAGTTGCCGATATCTCCAGCGATAATTGACCTATCCGTCGATCATTCCAGAACTGCTATAGAATTTAAAGGTCAATGAATAGATCAATCCTATTGCTACCGTGCAATGTCGATTGTTGTACCTAGTACTCTATTGTTAATTGCTAATATCTCCAGCGATAAATGATCTACCCGCTGGTGATGCTAGAATTTCCATAGTACCTACATGATCAGTGAATAGATTAATCCAATGGACAAGGTACAGTGACGAAGGCTATAGTTTGCAGGGCGATGTTGACTGTTCATGTCTCTAGAGATAACTGACCCATCCATTAGCAATTGTTGAATTGCTGTGGAATTTACATGATAACTGAAAATATTTGTCCAATGGCTATGGTACTGCGTATATGACTACACTAAGTACTGCACTATCTATTGCTGATGTTTCAAGCGGAAATTGATATATCGATTGGTCAATGAAGAATTGCTATAGAACTGACAGGATCGGTGAATAGATTAATGCAATGGATATAAAACTATGTAGGTGGCTATAATCTGTATTGCTAATTATTGACGTCTCTAGAGATGATTGAACCGTCCATTGGTAATTTTTGGAATACTGTGCAATGTAAATGATAACTGAATTGACTAATCCAATGGCTACGGTACTGTGCTGATGGCAATAGTCTGTACATAATAGCTAATTCTAATATCTCTAGTTATAATTGATCTATCTATTGAAAATACTGAAATTGCAATGGAATATTAATGATCAATGACTTCATTAATAAAATGGCCATAGTACTGCGTGGATGGATATACTATGTTCGGTATTACTATTTGTTACTGTCGCTAGCGATAGTTGACCTATACATTGATGATTCTTGAGTTGCTATAGAATTAAATAATCTGTGAATCTATAATTGCAGTGGCTACAGCTCATTGTCGGTAGCTCTACCCAGAAAAGTATTGTTAATTGGTAATATCCCCAGAGATAAATGGTAAATCCATTGATCACTCTAGGATTTCCTTGTAGCATATGTGATCAGTGAATAGATTAATACAGTAGCTATAGTACTGCGTAGATAGCTATACTAAGTGCTATATTATCAATTGTTAATATTTCAAGCGAAATGGCATCAATCTATTGATCAATATAGAATTTCTATCGAATTAACATGATCACTGAATATATTAATGCATTAGCATTAGTACTGCGTAGATGGCTATATTTCCCTGAAGATGCAACACTCAGTACTGTATCGTGAACTGTCATCATCCCTTGCGATAGTTGATTTATCGATTTATCATTCTAGAAAAGCTATGGTATTTAAATGATCAGACAGCGGATAGATCAAATGGCTGTAGTACTGCTTAGTTGGCTATACACAGCCCTGTATTGTAGATTGTTAACATCTCTAGCCATTTTCGAAGCATCCTATTATCATTATAGAATTGCTATAGAATTTTGATGATCAGTGAATGGACTAATCCATTGCCTATAGTAATCTGTCCATGGCTATACTGAGTAATGCAATTTCGATTGCTGATATATCAAGCGGCAATCCATCGATCGATTGATCAACGAAAAATTGCTACAGAACTGACAATGTCAGTGAATAGACTAATGCCATCGTTATAGTACTGTGTAGATGGCTATACCCTCTACCGTTTTCTTAACTGTTAATATCCCTAGAGACAGTTGATCCATCCATTGGTAATTCTTGAATTGCTGTGGAACTTAAACATTAACTGAATGGATTAATCCAATGATGCTAGTAACGCGTAGGTGGCTATATTTCCGCTATGATGGCAGCACTCAGTACTGTATTGTCAACTTTCAATATTTGTAGCGACAATTTATATAGCCATTGATTATCCTGGAATTGTTATGAAAGATAAATGGTCAGTGAATATATTGATACAATGGCTATAGTACCTCGTAGGTGGCTATACCCTGTACTGTAGTGTTAATTCTAATATCATAAACGACAATTGATTCATCCATTGGTCATGCGAGAACTGCTATTGAATTAGTGTGATCAGTGAATAAATTATTCCAATGACAACAGTACTTTGCAGAGGGATACAATTAGTAGTGTATTGCCAATTGGCAATATGTCGAGCGATGATTGACATACAAATTGATAATACTAGAATTGCTGTGGAATAAGAATGATAACTGCATAGATTAATGCAAAGCATTTAGTGCCGTGTAGCCGGCTTTATTCATGACCGTTCTATAACTGCAATGGAACTTGAATGATCAATGAATGGATTAATGCAGTTGCTATGGTACTGTGAAGATGGCTATACTCAGTACCGTATTGTCAATGGTCAATGTTTCCGTCGATAATTGATCAATCCGATGGTTCTTCTGGAATTCTTAAAGTATTTACATGATCAGTGAATAGGTTAATTGTGTGGCATTAGTACTGTATTGATGGCTGTACACAGGACTTTATTGTCTATATTTGATGTCTCTCGCGATAATTGGTTTATTCATTTATCATTCTAAAATTGCTGTCAAATTTATGTGTTCTGTAGACAGATACATCAGATGACACTTACAGTGCGTAGACGGCTATACTCTGTACGGTATTGTCGACTGTAAATTTCTCTATAAGTAATTCATACAATCATTGACCATTGCAGAATAGCCATAGAACTACGATTATCTACGAACAGATTAATGCAGTCGCAATGGCACTGTGAAGATTTCTATACTCAGCACCGTATAGTCACTTGATAAAAACTCTAGCGATATTTTCAAAATCAACTGGTCATTCTAAAATAGTTGTGGAAATTATATGACCAGTGAATAGATTTATCCAATGTCTACAGATACGTGTAGATGTTTATACTGAGTAACGTATTGTTAACTGTTGACTTCTCTAGCGATTATTTATCTAGACACTGATCGCTCAATAATTTATTCTAGAATTTATATGCTTATTGAGTAGATTACTCAAATGGCAACAGTACAGTATTGGTGGATGCGCTCAGCATTTTATCATCAATGGTTAATATCTCTGGCGATAATTGATCCATCCTTTGACCATACTTGGATTGCTACAGGATTTGGAAGGTAAGTGTATAGGTTAATAAAATGGATATATAATTTTGTAGGCAGACATACCCACTTCTGTATTGCCAAATGTTGATGTCTCTGGCGATAATTGGTTTACCTCTTCTTCATTCTATCGTCGTTACAGAATTTGGATGACCAGTAAATAGATTATACCAATGCAAATAATATTGTGTAGATGGTTACAGCCAGTACTGTGTATTCAATTGCTAATATCTCCAGCCATATTGATCTATCCGTTGATCATTCAGAAATTGCTATAGTGTTAAATGACCAGTGAATAGGCTAATCCAATAGCATCGGTGCTATTCATTTGTATTTGGCGCTTAAGTGTATTCTGCCGCGTTCTTCTGCACTTCGTTGCACACTGCTATGCACAGCTTTGGATAGGTTTGGGAAATTAGAGCTTATAAGGTTAGGTCAGGTTGGGATAAGACATGAATGTGCTTTGTTCCCTGCGATACGGTGGTTTTCATCGCTTTACTATGCACTGGTCTCTTCTGCTGCGCTACGTTTCGCACGGATATGCTCTACTGTGGTAAGGTTAGGATGTGCAACGTTGGATAATGTTAGGATAGGAATCTGTGCTATACGGTGCCACCAGTGGAACTCGACGCTTTTCCGTGCTGTATTGTACTCTGCTGTCCTCACCTGCATTATGACGTGCTCAATTATCGATAGGATAGGTTAGGTTAGCTTGGGTTTCGAATCTGTGCTTTTCGCTAGTATTCTGTGGTATTTAGCACATTACTGTGCTCTGCAGCTATCTGCTGCGTTTTCCCGCGATCTGCTGATCCCAGCTGCAGTTAGTTTAGGGAAAGTATTGTACGTTAGGTTAGGGTATGTCAGACTGGGATTGGTTTAGTTAGGTTAGATTTCGAATGAGTATTTTTCGCAGCTATTTGATGGCTTCGCCTATTTACTGAGGTCCGCTGCGCTTTCCAATGCCTTGCGTTGCACTGCTGCCGTCAGGTTTTATTGCGTCAGGGATAAGTTCGGATACGTTACGTCGGCTTAGGTCAGGAATTTGTGCTATTCGCTGTTCTTCGGGGGTGTACGGCGCTTCATTGTGTTTTGCTGCTCTCTTATGCGCTTTCATGCTCTCTGCGTTGCTCTGCTATGGTTGGGATAAGTTAGATTATGCTAGGTCGGGTAACGTTGGGAGTTTGTTCTAACCTTTGCTATTCGCTGATATTCTGCGAGTTACCGTGATGCATTTCGCTCCGCTATGCTTTGCTACGCATACATTTGGTTTGGTTAGGCTAGGCCGGGAACCTGTGCCATTAGCTAATATTCCGTGGTGTCCTGCACTTTACTGTGCTCCTTTGAACTCTGCTACGCCCTACTGTGCTCTGTTGCGCTTTCCTGTGCTTTGACGAGGTAGTGTCTATGTTCGGTACACTGCTGGGTTACTCGGTGGTATCCGGCGATAAACTGTGCCCTGCTGCGTTCTGCAGCGTTTCCATGCGCTCTTCTCTGATACGCTTTGTTTAGGATAGGTGGGAAAAGAGTTGTAATGTTTGGTTAGGTAAGGATGCGTCAGGCCTTGTTAGGCAATGTAAGGTTAGGAATCTGATATATTCGATGTCTTTTGGTGGTATCGTTAATCGAACTGTGCTCTGCCTCGCTCTGCAGTTGTAGCGTTGCTACATGCAGCGGTGTTGTTCGAAGCAGTGCTATTCTATCGTAATCGATCTTATTCGTCGCCATACCGTACTCTGCTGTGCTCAGCTGTGCTTTCGTGCTCTCTGCTGTGCCCTGCTGAGTTTAGTTTCGGTTAAGTTAATTAAGGAATCTGTACTATTCGCAGCTGTTCATTGGCATTCGGCGCATTACTGGGCTCCGCTGTGCTCTACTGCGCTCTGGTGCGCCCTCCTGCGATTAGCTGCACAATGCTGTGGTCTGTTCTGTTTTGAGGTCTTATCCAATGCGGTGCCGGGCACGGAAGAGCTGTGCTGTGGTACCGGTGCTACTCGGAAAGGTGTCGTCCTGAGCAGTAATGTGCTGTACTGTGCTATATGGTGACATTCGGTGTTATTTATTGCACTGCATTGATGTGCTACAATCTGCAGCGCGCTGCTGTGGCGGTAGAACTCAAAAACTTCATGCATAAATAATCCATGTTCTCTATTTTCTTCTAGATGTGCCATCCGATCCAGATGAAGCTTGTGGACGACGGAAACAGTTACGGTGAATAAAAATACAACGGCTCATTCCGAAGAAGTACCGAACCCTGCACCATACTTTTCTTTTCCTGGATATGGATACGCCTGTTAGCGCGTAAATCCAGCTTTTGCACAGCAAATTTCGTTTTTGGGTGAGCTTCAATCTTCTGATACTACGCACAATAGGAAATAAAAAATGGAAATCGGAAGGGTAGAAATTTATATTATAATTGGGACAGGAATGGCAGACACTTGATACAAAGTTTCTTCAGACTTCTGATGACAACTCGTTTAATGCGGAGTTCAAGGAAAATTGCATTAAAATTGTTTCTTTAGACGTAGATACGGAGATTAGAATAATTACATAAAGAAAATGTAGACATGCAGTTAACAAGATGGGCACAATATCTCAATGATTATATTACTAACTATTATATTCGTCATTAGTCAAGAATATGGCGAATGAAAATAGTGGTTAATATGATAATTCGTAATATACATAGTATTAACCAATTGGTAGAGTTTATTCATCTTGGTGGTTAGACTAATTAGTTAATTGATTAAATTAATACCAAAATTCGACAATATGTACTTCGTCAGATATCAAAATTCTGCTCGTATCTTTCAAGTAGCATATGCTTAGTACAGTTCAATGCAAGTTATACATCTTTTATACACCCGTTGTTTGCAAACATGACGAGGTTAGCTTGTTGAATTATGTAACCCTGTTAGTTAACAAAATATTCTTAATATTATTACGTATTACTCATATCACCCTTCCTTAAATGCCAAAGCACTACAAACCCTCAAACTAATCGCTAACTTCATCCCTACTTTCAAGTTCAACCCTTCCCACTCAATTACTGCCTATCAAGTGCACCTTTCATCCTTGCACTCGATTCTGGAAAGCAAGAATCCGTACTCCCCGAACCTCATAATCCGAATAAAAATAGTGGAGAAAGAAATGAAAGGGCAGAGAGACAGATTGCGCACACATCCTTCCCTTTTCATTGGAGCAACTTGCCTTTAGCCTCGTCTTCTAGCCTCCACTTTTATCGTCCCATGTCTTAATACTGCTCGTTGTTCCGTTATGTGTTGCTCCTAGCTACTTGATTATACCCCCATTGGCTTCAAAATATCCACAACTCCTCAGTTGAGTCAATTAGTTAGTACTTAATGGATAAGTTTTGAACTACATTCTCCATCGACGTCGTGATACTGGTACCGAGAAACTACGATGGATTCGTGAAACGGGAAGTCATATGAAATCCGTATGAAGGTCAAATTTTATATTCGTCCTAACGAGTGACTTTATTCCGGGCTGTGGTTGTTGAAACTCTGGGAAGAAGTAGTCTTGACTTCGGACAGACGTTATTGTAGAGTGCGCGTCGAAATAACTGCACAGTCTGCAGGTTTCAATGTTCCTTATATCGAGATTCATTCTACGCACATGTCACATGCGTATTCGCTTAGCGACACCAGACCTTATCACCGCAAACGAACATTAATTATCATCTACAATTCTTTCTACGAATCTACCGGTTTATTACGGCAACGCAGTAATGCAGGACGAATGTATCAAAAAAAGGGCAGACCAAGGAGTATATGATTTCTAACATTAGGATTGCAGACGCTACCGGTATACCTATTTCTGAGAACACCTGTCAAATTGACAGGTAATGAAAACCACGTGCCTCCTTTTAAATATCAGATTAACTTAATAACAATTATTTACCATATTTATAGTCCTAATATAAGTTAACTGAATCTGTTACTGCCGTATAATTGGAGCAACCATTCCGTCAAATTGACGGGTTCCGTAAATCTAGTGTTAAAAGTCTCTCTTCTAAAGTATCCTATAATTCTATGTGACGAATCCGAATCTAGGAGCACATACTGATTGCCATATCTGGTCTATGAAATAAATAAATAAAAGGAATTCATCTTCGCTATTTTTACTTTTATAGTTGGAAGACATTCTGAAAATTGTAACAGTTTTTTCAAAGTCTTTATTAATTGCTTTGTGTAATACTAACGCTGCCCCGCCCAATCCAATTTGTCTATAATCAAAAATAATTTTTTTACCGAGATATACCGCTCTGAATTTATTCGAAGGACACTGAAAATTATAGAGTGGACTATCATTTTGTCCCATAGTGTAGCTGCTGTTGTGTTATTTCATGAAGAATTTCGTGCTCTTTTGCTTCTAAAATGAAAGTTTACGAGTAGATGCGGAGTGCAAGTGGTATTCCATTTTAGTTATCATTACTTTCGTTGTATATAGGTTTCCTACGAATAATGTCGTCGCTCGTTTTGCCGGGGATGAATATTTACATGAAAATAAAGGATTGAATTAAGACGAATTTTGCTTTGTGTATTCCGGCATAAGTGATATTTAATTTTATTTCAATTCATATGTACACAGTGGTCAGAAGGAAGAGGTTCTTAAATTTGAAGCAAAAATGTTTTCGTGGAATAAAAGGATTTAGTTAATGCCTTGGAATGATATTTCTCGGTATTATTAAATGTATAACTTGACATAGACAATACTTGAGAAATTCTTCAGCGTGAAGTGGATGACTTAGATTAGACCTATATAATATAATATGTAGATTTGTACGAAATATTTAGGTCTATGGAATTTCATTATGTAGAAATGAACGTAAAGGGGTGCTTATATTATAAATGTCGTAGAAAAATGCATTTTTCTGTTTCTTTCATTGGAACAAAATTTTGCGTTAGCTTCCAAATTAATTCCGATGTGATAATTTGGATTTAGCATAAATTATATACATCGGTAAAATGCTACTTACAAATAGTTGTATTGGGTGCTTTAGTATATCATAAGTGTACTTCTCTACATTCTCAATCTATTTTCGATAATCTGTGAATATCGTAATTCTCCTTAGTTCAGTCGTTAATACAGCATACCTGTGCCCTTAACCTCACTCCACACTCGTTTTACTTCACACCATAAGCTACAACTATTAAATTATCAAACACCATTTGAGGAGGAAAATTTTTTTCAATATATACAAGAGAAAAGAATAAAAACGAAAGTCTTTGCTGCAACGAATATCAAAAACCACCAACCATCTGCTATAAATGGTAGCCCACGATCACCTGTATCCAAATTCAGCCACAAAATCTGTGGAAAAGTAATAAGCTCGAGGAACAGATCTCAGACACACGAATTATGCCAGGTAGTAGACGAGAAAATAATTCTGGTATGAAGAAACGATCGTGGCGCAGAAATTCGTGCAATGAAATTTCGGCCATGGTATTCGAGGCGGGGTGGAAGAAATAAAAATGGTGCAAGGCGGATCGGTGTGGAGGACGAAAAACAAAAGCTAATGAAGTAATAACTCCACTCGTCTCATATTGTGTGCCCAGCTCGGCCAGGCTTCGCGCTCATTCCTTCGATTCCCCTGTGTATGTATGCGTGTGTGTGATATTTCTCATCTTTCTGCAACACTGTCCAATTTTTTTAGTCCTCTCTTTCTCTTCCTCTCTCTCTCTCTCTCTCCCTCTCTCTCTCTCTCTCTCTCTCTCTCTCTCTCTACTCCCCTTTGCAACCACATAGCCATGGCAGATAAACGTGATGGAGGATCACCAGTAAGAATCACGAAATTCGATGTGTACATGCATAATCGTGAAAGTATTTTGGGTAGTCATAATTAAAAAAGATCTTTAGTAGACATTTAAGTAGATACGTTGAGAGTATTTTATAGAAAAGGAAGTTCGAAATAATCCTGGAATTAGTATAGTATAGATTGTTTCAATTAGAATATGCATTTTAAGAAAGAGTGCTTGATAGAATTAGTATAGTGTGTTTAGCACATACATGTGAACATAAAATTCATAATGATATTTTAGTGACAGAATGAATGAAATGAGAAATGATGAGGAAATGATAATATTGCTTATTATGTCTTAATAATCTTTTATTACGTGCCTGCTGCGTATTATAAATTAACGCAGCACTACGTTAACAATATGATATTACGTATAACATTTCTTAACATTTTTGTTGTCCTGGGGTAGGCGCTGATCACTGGATCAAGCGATGTAGTTTCAGATGAATTAATTAGCCATGGTTATTAGTAATTATGAACAATATCCCCTGCGATTCATATTCTTCATAGCATTAGTCAATAAATTGATATCTTGTGAAGATAACACTAGCGACTACTCCTAAAAATAGACAATTATTTTTCGTTGGAGGGCAGGAAACGAAATCTATGTTACAAATTAAAACTCGCTTCAAACAAAATAATGTTGAAAATAAAATTTTACTCGCTTCCATGCCGTTATGTATGATTAAACATCTCTTAACGATATTCCAACATATTTGGAAATGAATAAATCTCAAACGTGCGTTAAAAGTTATAATTATTCTTATTACTGGTGCCACAGAAACAAAGGGCTTAGCTTCGAAATAATGAATTACTCTGCCTAAAAGTGAAATTAAAGTGATTCTAAAATTGATTCAGCGAAACTTTGCTAATTCCCGTGAACTGAGAATTCACTCAAAACTTAAATAGAAACAAATTTTCAAACAAATATAGGACAATTGTGTACATAATCATACCCCATAAATGCAGCTCACTTTTTCTTTGCAGATAGAAATATGATTCTCGTGTAAGTGCAGATTGCGTGTAAAACATTCGAGCGAGTATTCCAACGAAAGAATAACGTATTCGATATCCAATTCTTGCCAGAATTTGTTTAAAATATGCAATCAAACACGCACAAATATACTCGAAGGAACCAACTCAAGGCATTGTAAATTTATTTCTACTTTTCTACAGGAAATTGCAGCTTTATATCTTAAAAAGTGCCATAGATAGCGAATTAGATATATTTCTTACAATAATCATTACATCAGCGGATATCAACATTTCTCTATAGAATAGAAGCATAATTTTGAACCAACATCCACCAAAAATTTCCAAATAATTGACAAAAGTATACGCAAAAATTCTGAAAAATTTCCTAAAAAAAATTAGCAATAAATTCTTCGTAAAATTCGGCAATATTACAAGCAATCCTGTATCAAAAATCTTCGCTAAAGTCACCAAAGGTCTCGTTAAGATTATAGTCACTCGAAAGGAAATACGTCCTGGGAGAAAATCCTCTGAGACTCAGAGATCCAGCAAAATATTTCTGGGCCCTGTCCAACTACTTTCGTCGATGGTGCACACGGTAACGAAATGGAAGGAATCATTTATCGATGAGACAGAAACAGCACATAGATGAAATAAAGCCGAATTCGAGATAACAAACTAACGATGAAGGAATTCGGAAATAAGAGTAAGTAGGTTCTGAATGAAAAGGAGGATGGGTTTAATGTATAGGTGCTGTGCACAGCGGCTATCGACTAGCCCGAAGATTTAGTCAATGATCACCATCCATCTCCACCTCACTAACACCCCACCCCAATGCCACATCCTCTTACACTCTCTTCGAAATCTTAAAAGTTACTGTCAAAGACGTCAAAACGGCAAATGAACTCGTGCTCAAGCCAGCGAATTTACATAGCAAAACCTATAAAGGAAATATGTAGATTAGTCCTGAAAAAGAACTGATTAGAAAGGGGAAAGATGAGGCATATTAAAGACAACAACGAAATATTTGCACCGAAAGGAGGAAATAAAACCGAAATAGGAATTTATAAAATTTATTTACCAAAGCCAGCTTGCCCACCTCCTACACTCAGGAAGGTCGCCGTAGTCCTACTGATGAAGTTCAGGATGTGCCTGGTCCAGACTCTGAAGGGTCCCGTCCGAGCTCCACCCGGCAAAGACCAGAGCAGTAGCGCGGTGCCCCTTTCATATGACTCCCAATCGATTTCCGAAATCTGCCGAGGATTTACGAATTTTGTCGATTTCCCTAATAAATACTTATTCTCTATAATAGTCTATATCTTCTTACCTTTCACTACTTCTATTTTAAATATACGATTTGGCTAATTTGTTATTCACAATATTATTTAGATGTTAACAATAAACTCAATAATTTATGCAAAATTAATAATGCCATTTACAGGATTGTTAAATTAGGGAATTCTCTTTTACACAACCTTATGTTAAGTTAACCGTGTTACTTTCTATATGTTTATTTTTCGGTTTGTGGATATATATTTTACCGTTCTATCAATATTGGTCATCATTCTAATATTGCTTCTGGGTGGTTTCTTGTTCAGAGAAATATACGTAATACTCTATTCCGAAGCAAATTCGAATCGTATAATAAACTTTTTATAAAAATCCAAGAATATTCGTATCAAGTATGTTTGGAGAGTTATTTCTAAACACTGATAACTAGTTATAATTATTCAGAAGCAAGAATAGTTTGAATTAAAGACATCGATTAACTCGGGATACTCTCATCTAGCTTGTACGATAAGAATGAACCTCCTAATGTTCAGGTTTGTACTGCATATTCTTGGGTAAACGCAATTTTTTTTTTTAAATTGGAGGATGCTAGGAAAGCTTAGATCACGTATTCGTCTTTAATAAGGTAAACTCTAAAAGAATTAACAAATGGTTATTACAGATTTAAAAAGAAGGGGAAATTTATTGGACAGTGTTACATAATGCTACCTATTCCCATATAAAATTCATTTAATCAGTGATACGGGAAACTTATAACCAAGTTATTTTCGCGCTTCACATTTTTATCACTAATTCATGCTCTGAGCAATTTGTTATTAACTGTAAGCTTAATAATTCATATATTCTATGACCGCCAATTTAATTGGCTGATTAATAACTAAGTAGCAGATGCTATTTTCCTATAGTTAGTTTATAGTATTGGTAGTTTAGTGCCACTATTATCCTTTTCAAATTGTCACAGTTTGTCTTACTTTGAAATAACGAAACATTCAAAGGCAAGAACCTTCGGTCACGGTACATCGTATACCTTTTTATCCTTAAAATGTATGTAGAACCACACATTCTTCGCGTTATCTTCCAGAATCTAATTCTGCAGTCACTATGTATCTGTCCAAGTATAGTCACACTATAAATTGGATTTAATCGATTCGCCGACAGAATCCTTTACGGGGACTTATGATTCTGTTACAGTAAATGAAAAGCAATAAGGCATGTCGAGATTTTGAACTCGCAGCGACACAATGAACCGAGAAAACGATACAAATCTAGCATGAACGAAGGATTGTAAACGAATGTGCATCGAGGGGTGTCATCGAGGTGATATCTGATAGAAGTGGTCGATTCCACGCGGACAGATAAAACGAGAATGTGGAATAAAATGTTGAATAAAATGTGCTTTTTATCCCTTTTTACGTTTTCCAATGCCGGACGCTTGAAAGGTCGTGGATTCGAAGACCAGTGCTTGTACGCGTTGTGAAATTTCGATTGCGTTTCGGTTTTATAGTTTTTCGGCAATCAACCATTGAGTATGAGTGCTTCGAACTTAGAAATTGCTTGCCTTACTAATAAATTGGTGGAAATGGTTGGAACGTTTCTATCGATGTAACTCTGGCTCGCGGTTTTCATTTTTGTTAGACATTCAAGATTAAGTGCGCTTCATCTGTGGATTCGAGACGTAAAATTGATTTGCGTAAATTCGTGCGAGTGTCTGTTGTCTAATATTTGTGTTTCCAAGCTACAACGTCCTTCTGAATAAATTATACATATTATACAAAGTAATTTAATAATAATAAATAGGTATAGATAATCCATCTCTTACATTAATGATAAAGGTCAAGAACAATTTTGATGCAAAAAGTGTATTTCCTAAATATTTATGAAAACAGGAAATCAGGAATTTGTTATTTTAACGGGCGTGGTAGTATTGACATTAAGTTTTATTTTACATAATACGAATTTAGGATATAAAATTGATATAAGGAAATTATATAAATGTATGATAAGCTTTGTATAGAGGTATAGATGATTTCGCACTTCCATAATTCTTTATTCTAAAATTATTTGGCAATGTGAATCACTCTTAGTGGTCTATTATGTTCAAAAGTATTAGGCTTTTAAGAATAGCTAGCATATCTGTGATGCTTTTATAGAAACCATTGGTGTTACAATTTCAATGTAAATATCCGTTATTTGACTCCGCTGTTTCGTATTTTTAGTATTTTTTGACATGAACATCCTCTTAGACTACACACTTTTTGCGATTCGATAGATATGAAGATATCACGACAAAGGAAATGAACAGGAACATCCATTTTCCTTGATTTTCTTAATTTGATAACTCTTACTGCTTAAAAGAGAATATTCTAGTATCTTAATATAATATAATTAGTATTCCAATACTATAATACCTGATCATAGCCTTATCCTGTAAGAGATAATAGAAAAATAAATAAAAATACAATCAACCTATTAGGTTCGAAGATATAAGTTTGTTCATAGGTAGAATTATAGTCTCGTTGAATTTCATGAAATTGCCTTCAATTTATAATTTCCTCCGTATTTGATAAGGGAGAAACACATTTTGAATATCTAATTTAAATGTAAAGTCGTAAAATTAATATGATCTATATTAAATTTAAAATCGGCTTTCCTGCAAAAAAGGCTTATAGTGTTTTCCTCCTCTCTTTATTTATAATGAAAATAACATTTTTTTAACGTGAATATTATGCAGTATGAGATGCTTTTATCAGATTTGAAATCTAACTTTTCCACAGCACGTGATATTTGATAGAAGTGCAACAGTGGTATTATACCAAGCTTACCTGCAATACGTTGATTCCCAGATTATTTTAGATTATTATAGTCAATTTTCGCTCTTGAGTACTAAGTATTTAAATCAGTACATTGGTAAATTATTGGTAGTCGATTAAATGTAATTCTTGTAGTTATTGATGAATATTAGTAAAAATGTAAAGCAAGGAATGCAGTTACAGTAATGGCAAAATTAACCTACGTTGAAGGTAATAAGAATGTTGAACAAAATAATTATCTGAATCTTTGTTCCTCTGGTATTGATAGTAAGGAACGAGATTTTCGAAATTTAATGCGTTTTCAGTGAATTAATATATAATACATTTAATAATAGCAGATGGTAATAATAAAATTTCTCTGGAAAGGATGTGCACTCTTTAATTTTAATTAGCCAACAGTTTCATTGAAAACTCCTTATTAAATAAGAAACTGGCGGAATAGGAATAATGAAGAAGAGAATAATGTATTAAATTTCAGAATGAAATTCTGACATATTTTCTGTAGTAGCAATTATGATTTAGCGTAATATAAGTTGAGATAACTAATTGTGATTCTGTTGAACGGATTCTGAAGCTAGCGATAAATGAAGCCTGCTCCAAAATGAACTGTTGAAGTTTTATTTCTCAACCAGCCGATTAATACTGTTTTGTTTCGAATCTTTTGTTTTAATATAATCTAATTGTATACTCTGGTAATTAATCTTGGCTCTGGTACGTACTGGCGTGATTAATTAGAAGCCTTTAGATTAAATCCATATTTTCACTGGAAAGAGGGCCCCATTTTTAATTTTCAAATATAACCTTCAAACCTGCGTACTATACCATACTACATCCAATATTTTTCACTAAAGCTTTTTATTAATTATATGCATCCTATGTCAGAATAATATTAATCAAAGGAATATGTAATTAAATATTCGATGGTATAATTAAATCGAAGGACACGCATACATCATTTTTTATAGTAATTCTGTTTTCTTTCAACCTTCTTTCTAAATTTCAACGTACACATATAAAATTTAAATATGAAATAAAATAGACTATGACTTAAAAATAACATGCATACCAATATTCCTGATAATATAAGCAGTAATTTAGGAGGATTGGTTAATATTTATTTATTCTAGTTATACATTTTTCTTTCCTTTTTTATTTCTTAGATACTCATTGTATTTCTTATTACAAGATCTCCAAATGACCAGACGTCCAATTCTAATTTCCCAAATAACTGTCTCCTTATCGTATTTGTCAAAGATAAATTACATCCTATATATCTAACGTATAATGCTCAAAGCAGAGGTCCTCCATAGTGATCACTATATTTCCACAGTTACGCACTGTGTGGTAGAAAAAGGATGTAGAACTTTCAGCGAGAGTAGAATATGAGTTGCTTTTCTTCATCTGTTTCATTAAAAATATTACGAAGAATATACCCTTAGTGTACCTTATTCTTCAACGTGATTTCATTCCGCTTGGTTAATTTTTTACACGTTACACGGATCCATTTCTCTCTCGCATCGCATGCAATTATCCATATCTCGAATAATCTAGCTCACTGTATAACAGACGAATATGATAACATCCGAAAACCTGTAATTCGTGTTCCGGTGCAAAACGTTATTAAAAATCAGCGTTTAAATTCTATTTTAATTCTCACGCTTCTTTTCGATTCTTCCAAATCAATTTAATACACATTACAAAATTTTCAATTTATACCCTTGGAGTAAACTTTTAATACGAGACTAAATAGTTAATACTATAAACATTCATGTTAAATAATACCAATTACAAATAGTTTAGTATTGCTTGAACAGATAGCAGTGTCTTAAATGCTAAATAAGATAAGAAAATAAATTTTAATAAAATATAAACGGTTAAGTTAGATTTAAATGAATAAGTTATTTAAGAAAATAAATCGTGAATCGAATAAGGGAAACTTACGACATAAATGAATGGAAATAAGTCGATAGAGGAATACGTGTTATTAGCGTATTTTATTTGCCAAGCGTAGGGAATCCGATGAATAATAACCGATACACAGGTGTATCATCAGCGTGGAACTTACAATGCAAAACACACGCTGATATTTCACCTCAGCTTCTTCGTCGCGAAATATCCTCCAAGAACCTCCGAATCCCATCAATGAAGCATGACTTGGCAAACACTCCGCTTAAAGTGAACATGCACTGACTTCCAGCAATTCCCTAACTCCATCCCTTCGTGCGATTCTATTTCTTTTTCACCAAGTCCATGTGCATTGTCAAAGCGAAAAATCCTTCAGAACGAACCGATGAAAATTTCTTAATATTAATTAAAGTCGTTATTCTCTTATTTTAGGAATTTGCTTTTAAATGGTATCGATTGAAATGTGGTACCATGTATTGATGCATCGTTAAATGTATTGCCGTTTCTTTTGTGATTTGTAGAAATTCCGACTTCAATCTAGAAATAATTGGACTTCCATTTCACAAAACAAAAATAGTAATTTCTGAATTTCCTTAAAATTAATTTTTGGAAAAGGGTGGGAAGAGAAGGATCGTAAATTATTTTTTGGAACAGAAGTTGATATTTTGAAAAATTTGACATAGAATACAGACGATTTATGCATATTCTTTAAGCATGGAGTAATCAAATGTTGTGCACTTATATTCAATATTCTTTATACCTTAATGAACTGAATTGCGAATTAGAAATGTATCTACAAAATAAAAGTTAGAAATAATCATGAATATTAATTAATGGCGTAATTGTTTAAAAATTGATATACAAATGAAGTAATGCTTTCAATCTATTCCCGCAGAGAAATTATCCTCGTTAGGTATCAATCGGTATCATTCGTAGCAAAATTCTTTATCCTTATTGTTGAATAATGACAAATTTTAGGTCAGTCGTTTGGAACAGTAACTTCGATACTAAGAAGGTTAATTCAAAATTTCTTCTCCTCCACTTAGTATTCCATTTCAACTTCTCAGTTCTATATTCGTCGATTATACACGATTCACAATTTTTTACATGAAGGGAATATCTTTTTACCGATTCGTTGCGATAGTCCTCATCATAAATTTCGAATAATGACGAATTTTAGATTAGTCACATATAGCATGGTAATTTCAATACTAAAAAGACTAATTAAAAATTTCTCCCAGAATAAATGCAGTTTCTTTTCTGCACCGGGTATTCTGTTTCAACTTCCCAATTATGAGTTTGTCGATTGTACCCGTTTCTCAATTATTTCCCATAAAGGGCAGTATTCCTTATCCTTTATGTTGAATAGTGACGAATTACGAATCTGTCATATATAGGATAGCGTAGGATACAATTTCGGAAAGAAACCACGAAACGGCGATTACCAACAAAAACAACTTATAAACAGATCAATATTATCTAGAAGCCAATGGAAAAGCTATTTTGGGTAACAAAATTCAGCGGCGTGCTCCCTACGGGGAAGTGAAAGGTAGATTAGGAAAAGCATAGAAACGTGTCACTTGACGACCAAAACAGAGTTCTCAGAAATCGATTGGGACCGGCACGATCGTATGTCGCTTGCTGTTCGAAAGAAAGTTCAATTAGAGTGCGTCTTTGTGTATTTTCGTTTCATTACTTTGGTGCTCTATTCCTTAGTTAAAATAGTTTATGAGTTTTGTGTCTGTGTTATCCTGTTATTGTTGTTTTGTCAATTTTTGGTGCCTCAACGCTAGTTTTCACCATCTTACAATTTAGTAATTTAGTAGTTCAGCAATTTAGGAACATATTAACTTCAACATTAAGAAAACTAATTCCGAACGCTGGAGAAATGATCTGAATGAAGATACTGGAAGATTGATCATATTACAGTATAAGCAGAAAAAACGGGATATTAAGAAATATGTAATTCTTAATTAAATGTTTATGAATAGACATTCAGTCCGTTGTAGGCTTAGTATTAAATGGAAATACTTTTCATTCGTGTAGACATAAGGAATGGGAGGAGATAAATTTTTCTTCTATTTGTGATTAGGTAGTAGTATGTGGGAAAGTAAAATATCGTCGAAGTTAAGATGGGAAATGGAAATGTTAAATTTTATATGGAAGAGACTCTATATTTTACTCCATACAGATAATGACAAGGATTGGAAAATGTACTCTAGGTTATAAATAATTCACATTTATATTATCTTCCCATTTATTGTTATAACTCCTCTCGTAATGGAGGTTTAATTAAAGTACTTTTAATAAGATCATTGCTTCCTTTAGATATTCACCATGTAATAGGTAAAATATTAATAGAGAGATTTTGAATCCTCCCATTTATCTTTTAGTTTCCTTATGAAACTGTAATTTTTCAAGCTTTTATACAAGTATGACATTTAGAAGCCGGTAAAGATCATTTAGAGGCTAAAAAAATTTTGTTTACAATACTTTATCGTAATTCTACGTGAAACTGCACCTAAATACGTTATACGTGAAAAATATTAATACATCATTCTGCCTGAATAAAACTCAAAATTAACAACTCCAGAAGCAATTACTGGGACTGGTCGTTCTAATTATTGACATACACGATAAAACCATGATACACCAATTATTGCAGTTAATAATAATAATAATAATAATAATAATATCCGAGAAACTGCCTTCAAATTCAGAATAATTATGACGACGAATTTTCAAAATCGACAAAACAAAACGTGCATGTATATTTATGGAAATATGCGTTGCAGCAGTAAGCTCTAATTAATGGTTCCGTCAAGCCAGGCGCGAACGTATTCATTTGCAGCAGTCGAACGCATCCCAGTCACTCATATTTCTTCAAATCGCGAGCCTATTCGCGCGTTTTCCGCACAGTGGCGGGAATTAATAATACACGCGACGTTATATTTGAAAATCGCGGGAAGGAGGCGACGGATTGAGCTTCGCTTAATGGCTAGCGCCTCCATTTCGTAGAGTGGAATACACGAACCGAAACCATGCTGCTCGCATGCCTGCATAGGGTAATCAGGACAAATAATTAGAATCATCGCTCTTATGGAGCACCATGGCCTATTGCTAGCCACCGTTTCGCGTCGTACTTATTAGGCTCCACGTGTACAATGGCAAAGTGCCAGATTGTTAGCGTCCGCTTTGCGTTCTACTGCGACGGCATTACTATATTCCGTCGTGGTAAACACGGTATTTGCATCGAACCTATTTTTATAGGGATAACACAATATCTAGCAACTTGTTTCTCCGCCCAATTTCATTCCATTGCTTGCAACCAAGTATAAAAGTGGATCTACGCTACCTTCGAATTTGAGCATATATAACTATGCCAGGAGAGATCGTAGTATAAAATTTTAGGACTCTATGTAAAGGGTAAAGCCGTACTCTTGCGTCTTTCGATCGAATTTTCGCTCGGATATTTTTGGGGTGGAAAACGGAGCCGGGTTTTCGGTAAAAAAGATTGGAGGAATCTTAAGAATCCTGTTTCTTTTAGAAAGCTTCTAAGCTCCAAATTTGTGAAAATTGGATCACTGCAGGAACACCATAAAACTTAGCGTACAATTTTCGACTGCTAGATAATACGGTTCCGAATACGTTATTTTATGAAACTCCGATCCTGTTTAATATTACTTCAAACACCAGATGGAATTTTACTTGTCCTTATTCATGTTATGGTAAAACCCAATAGTGAAGTAAACTCTACATTCCAGCGGTGTGGGGAAACACCTTCCCCCTGTGTTCTGTCCTTTGTCAAGAGTGTTCTGAAGACGACTTTTGACATGCAATGCTCTAAGCACACCTGGTCTAATTACACTCCCGTTGAATAGAGATCTGCACACTTTTTCCACAGATTTCTACTGACTACTATTCCGAGCGTTATAACCCCTTTAACAATTCAGTATGATTGGTGCGTGCTAATGGAATTGGATCCTGTGCATTTTCTACCATATATATTCTTTAGTAAGTAGTATGTCGCTGGTATATTCTTCATGCAGTCTGAAGTTACTTGAAAACGATAAATTTCCGATTAACGTTTATGGTGTCACTTTAGTTATTTTATACACAGCAATTTGAACGTAATGTAAAAGAAACATTTTTTTATTAAAACGACCAGTGTGCGAATTTTTATAAATATTCGACCAGAAAGTGTCTCTGTCTCCTACAGTAAAACAGTCTAAATACAAATTAAATCCAGAGATGCGAAAGTAAGACTCACGGAAGTATGCAAACGTTATACGTAGTAGCGTATGGCGTTAACGGCTTAAGCTATGAAGACGGGTCTACATTGTCGTGAGTTTCACATACTAAATCCCATAAAAATCAATTGCACTCGCATTAAACTGAAATTACACGGAGTATATATCAACGTGCGCGAAATTCGAATAAATCCTGAAAATTCACAAAATTTTGTTTTGAATAAAATTAGTTTATAGGTTGCCAATTAAAATTCAATAATATCAGTATGCTCAGTTCCTCGTAAATAAGTCTTGGTGTTAGGAGTTAGGACAGTACTGCAAGAATTAACACTAAATCGTACATTAAACATGCCAAAGTAAAAATCCAAGGCCTTTCCATACCTTTTACTTGAAATTTCTCATTGAATCGATCATTATTTCTGTCACATGATTGCGTAATACTGCGTTCAATATATGTGAAATTAATGTTTCTTTATTTTTTCAAATTCTTCTTTCCTTTTCTCGACTTTGGGTCAATTAACTTGTTCTAGGTTTAGCGTTAAATTTCAAATGACGATACGTGAAATGTTGGAACAAAATAGTTCCACGCGTTAACTAGTACACAATCCCTCGATTACCGCTCTAAGAAATTTGTCCTACCTTTCTGCGGGAAATATTCGAATCGCTATTTTTCCGCAATGATGGAACCGCCATGGGGAAAGAATTGACTCTGCACTCGGTCGATGATAGTCGTTCCACGGTCTAATTCTAATTTCTCCGTGACACGTTGCCACGACACACTCTTACTGCAGCGTAACGGAAGTATGTAACGCGCGTTTCCGCCTTTCCTGGTGACAATGGATAGCATTAGGGCGTGACGCGACCAGCATTTCTACGTTCTCCTGGCAAACGCGCGCGTTAAAGAAAATACACGGCTTCGCGGATTTGATTCGAATGCATTTCATTCGTTCGGGACGGAGAGCCAAGAGACCGAAGAGATACTTCGACGGACATGAATACGAGAACTGGCTACAGATTCAATATCGGGCAGCCAATGGTATGATCTTCGTCGCGTTAACGATTCCACTGGCGATCTCCGCCCGGATATTCCTGGAAGTTTCCTTCATTCTTTTCCTTCCTATCCTACAGGGTTACTTGTTATGGGAATGTTTGGTTATACACATGGATTGGATTTATTAATGTATTCGGGCTTCTCGGTAATTTGCTAGATGCATTGAAGTTTTATGCAATTGGACATTTCAATTAATTTTGGCTGGTGGATTGAATTTGCTGTTTAAATTGATATTCTGGTTATTATCTTTAGTTGAATATTTCCATTATTCCGTGTAAATACCTTGCAACATTGGTTAACTAGATAGTTTACTAGGATTTGGTAGGCGGCGCGAATTACTGCTCAATACCGTAGTTTTTATTAGTATCTAGTTTATTCATATATTGATTTATCTATACGGGATTAACCCATCAGAAAAATTACAAGAAAATTATTGCAGTGAGTGACAATGTTAACGGGAGCAGATCAAAATGAAAATAAAACAAGGAAGTAAATATAAAAATAAAAATATACATATATGCATTGGGACGATATGTGTATAAATATAAAAAGATAGAATTTTCTACAGAGAGGTGCGTTATAGTAACTGTTTTGCGCAGTGAAGAGGTTGGTTGAATAGATATAGGGTGGTATAAGTGTTGTTAATGTTAACAAACATTCTATTAATACCTGAGTGATATGCAAAACGGTTTTTTGTTGTTGTATGTGAAGAAAGCAATATCTCCTTGAATAAATGAACATTTATTGAGGAGTTTTTCAATATAACAGGACAACTTACAAGGCCATTAAGCACTTTTTAAAGAAAAAGAATATCAGAGATTTCTCTTCTTCTTTCTAACAATGTTAAATTGAGTGATGAGGGTACGAACTCATAGTTATGTCACGAAGCTAACTTGGGATGCCCAATATGTCGTGAAGCTAAACGTAAGAACAGGTATCGTATTTTTCTTAAAGAGCTAGTTTGCAATTTAACGTAAGGTGCCCAGACTCTTAGAATTCATTGTTAGATAGGTTGGATTAACGTTTAATTTGTTGCTTTCATTTAAGTTATTAATTAAATTGAATTGACTTGTGTATTCGCATTCAATGCTATATTATACTGAAATAGCTAGCCCAGCTGCAATCCATTCATTTTCTCAAACAGTGTTATACTGTCTTTTGGACCATAACTATTCATTCCTTAAGGATTATTGGTTATTGAACAAATTTTTCAATTTTCAGTCAGAATTGATAATAATTACAAGATTTTAGGAAGCTTTATAATTTCAGGTACCTACTGGAAACGTTAGAATATATAATTTATAACAAGGAAACCTAGAAATAGGAAACACTAAAATGTTATAATATCTTTACATCCCTCTGTAATATATAAATTTTTTATTGCTGCCATCTGTATTATGTCATTATAATATAGTTTAAACTCGATAGAAATCTATTCATATTATTCCCAATTGATGTGTATAAATATAAAAATATTTACGAACTACGTGAAAATAAATTTCCAAAATATCCACAGAGCTCAAGCTTTAATTGTTACTCATTTCTTGACGAACGTCCATTTATTTTTTTCACAGTATTTAAACGAACGTATAATTATTCTTCAATTACTTACATTCCGTTAGAACTATCATTATCGAAAACAGATTTTCCAATTTAAAGTACGATTCTCTATACGAATTTCATCGAAGTGTTGCAATTATGGGAAGTGAGATTGTCATTAGATACCTCGCTCAGTTTAATTCGTATCAGGGTTAAAACGAGATTGTTTCCTTTGCTTTGAACTATAAAAGTCGATTTGTATTTCCTGGTCCTTTATTAAATTATTGAACATTTGTGGGAAAGGGTAAGCCTATGCAAGTGGAAAATATGAATGCCTCGCAAAAGAAAGTTTCGAAATGCATTCCCCTCGTTTCGGTATAAATAACGAGTGTGCAGGTTCTCCGAATTGAATGAAATTTCGTGCATTCTATACTTAAAGATCGTCGGGAATTTCCCAGCAGGATTAACTGAAATTTTATTTGAAATGCTTATTAATTAAATACGTGTGGCTCATGACGTGAATAGTGTCATTGAAAGTAAGTGAAGCGAAATTTAATTATAGCTTATTTAAAAAAATAATTCCAGACAACAAACGATAGTTATTGTTAAAACATTTATATGTAAGAATTAAAACAATAAATTAATGTGAAAAATGTTCCTTCTGGTGCTCATATAAGCACTTCAAAAATGTAATGAAATACAGTTCAGGAAGGAAATGTATGGTTTCGTTTTTACGTGTGCAAACTTGGAATAAATTAGAATTACTTCCGAAAATTAGTCGTAATATGTGGAATAATGTGGAGTAACGTATAGTTAATTGGGAGGTGATTTAAACGGTGAGGACTATGATGAAATAGAGGAAGCCGAATTTATATTGGATATTCCCAAACGAAACAATCCAGGAACTTTGGCAATGGTAAGGAATATTCTCATACAGAAAATACCAACCGAAAGATTGCTGTCGCAAACGAAACACTTAGAATGAGGGAAATCAGCGAGTAATTTACATAGAAGTATCAGGATAATAATATAAAGACATTGTCAATCATGCGAGTAATGTTCACAAACTAAAACCCAAGAAAAGTCCATACTCAGATCGCGAAAGGTGATCTCATGTTAATTGCAATGTTAACATGCTTGTTTAGTTTAAGTGACGACTATATGATAATAAGTGAAATAGAAGTTACTTCACGTGAAATATGGAAATGAAGTACTCGTAATTTTCTATTTTCATTTCACCATAAATGGCACCAAATGTAATCCTTAAGTACATACATGAAACGTTTCGAATCTTTACGTGCTCATAGCGAAAATGTTTGCCAGTGCAGATGGGTAATAACCATTAGCGTGACACTCAAGGCAACAGCGTGCCGAGGGAATTATCATTGGAGAGCGTAGAGCGAGGATCGTGAGACGAGAAAAGTGTGATCTGCGCACGAGTGGGACCAAGCTCCGTCCCTCGAAACTATGGCTCCCTCGTACGTTTTGGTCCGGTCGGAAGCTGTACATTCATAAATGGGACGCGTCATCTCGGCCATTAGAAGTGGCTTTGGCGGTGGAAAAACAGATGCACGGGTCTCGCAAACTTGTTATGATATGGTTATAATATGTAATTTATTGGATCACCCTTACGCTCTAGGTTCTTATATTTATGGAGTACAAGTCATTTATTGGATGGCCCTTGTGCTACAGATTCTTATATTTAATTATTACGGTACAGTTGATATAGCGCGCTGTACCTATAAGTAAAAGTTGGCAGACGACACAACTGCAATGAATCTGCCCTTAAATTGCATGAAGTGTGCGGTATTACTAAAATAAGGCTATTCGGTGCAGATCTGTAGCAGTAGCAAAACTTTGCAGCAAAAAATCGAAAGTTTCCTAAACATTCGCTGAAATTGCAACCAAACAGCGTTTAAATTGCATGAAGTGTGCGATATTACTAAAAATAAGGTTATTCGGTGCATTTCTGAAGCAGCAGTAACGCTTTGCAGCAAAAAATCGAATGTTTTCCAAACATTCCCTGAAACTGTAATCAAATTGCACTGAAAGTGCACGAAATGTGTGATATAACTAAAACACAGCATTTCTGTGCAGTTATAAGGCAGTATTAAATCTTCGCTCCAAAAATCGCAAATTTTCCAAAAATTCGCAGAAACGGCAATGAAACACTGCAATAGCAGGAAATGTGTGACATTACTAAAAAAGTGTTATTATGTGCTATTCTGAAGAAGTAAAAAAACTTTATCGCAAAAAATCTCAAATATTCTAAATGTTCGCGGAAACTAATCAAACGGCGCTGAAAATGCATGAAAGACGTGTTATTCATTCGAAAATTGCTGAAGAACGTATTTGAGCAGGGAATAGGTTAATACAATGCCTGCAGAAATATGTTGATGGCTATATTCAGTAGTGTATTGTCAATTGTTTATATCTCCATCTATAGTTGATATATCCTTTGATCATTCTAGAATCTCTATACAATTAAAATCGTCAGTGAATAAATTAATCCATCGGCTATAGTTCTTTATTGGTGGCTGTACTTATTATCGTGCTGTCAACTTTAAAGTACTGTAGACACAATTGATCTATACATTGAATATTATAGAGTTGCTTTGGAATTTAGATCATCATTGTATAGATCAATCCGTCAGATATATTTCTGTGCAGATGGCTATACTCAGTAGTGTATTGACAATTGTCAATGAGCCTAACGACAATTGCTGTATCCATTGAATATTCTCGAGTTTCTGAACAACTTATGTGATCACTGAATTAAATAATCCACTTGCTGTAGTAGTGTGTAGATTGCTATTCTCTTTAATGTATTGCCATTTGCCAATATCTCTAGCGGCAATTGATCCATCCTTTTGTCTTTCTGTAATTGATGTACAGATTTGATGATCAGCGAATAGATCAATCCAATGGCTATAGTACCACGTTGATGGCTACGTCAGTACTGTATTGTCACTTGTTAATATACCCAGGTATGATTGATTTATCCCTTGATCATTCAAGAATTGCTAAAGAACTCAGATGATCAGCGAATTGAATAGTCAAATGGAAATAGCACTGTGTAGACGGCTACACTCGGTACTGCATTGTCAATTGTCTATATTTGAAGTGATAACTGATCTATCCATTCATCACTCTAGAACTGCTGTAGAACTTAAATCATCAGTGCTTAGATTAGTCGAATGGATATAGTCATGTGTTGATGTCTGTTCCGTGTACCGTATTGTCAATTCTAAATTTCTCCGGCTATAATTGGTCTATGAAAAGATAATTCCCGAGTTGCTATAGCATTTACGTTATCAGCGTATAGATTAAACCAATGGCTACGGTACTGTGATGATGGCTGTACCCAGCACCGTATTGCAACTGTAGATATTCTCAGCTGTAACTGATCTATCCATTGATCAATATAGAATTGCAATACAATTCAGACGAACGGAGAGTAGGTTAATACAATGGCTGTAGAACACCGCAGGTGGCTAAACACTGAGCTGCATCGAAGTACACAGGCTGGAGAATTATGTAGATGTCCATACTCAGTACTGCATTGTCAGCTGTAAATTTCTCGACAACAGTTGATTTATAATTCGATGATTCTTGAATTGACATAGAATTTAAATAATCTGTGAACAGATTAATACAACGGCTACAGTGACCTTTTGGTGGATGTACTAAGTACCGCACAGTAAATCCCAAATATTTCATACCGTAAGTGATGTATACATAAATCCTTCTAGAATTGCTGTGGAATTCAAGTCATCAGTGAACAAATTTATCCAACGGCTACAGTATGTTGCTGATGGCTCAATCCAGTACGGTTTTGTAAATTGTTAGCTTCCCGAGTGATAATGGATCCGTCCTTTATCATTCTAGAATTGTTATAGAATTTAAACCATCACTGAACAGGTTGATCCAATGGCTACAGTGCTCTGTTTGTAGATGTATCAAGTTCGGTACAGCCAATTGTAAATATCTCTAGCCGTAACCGAACTATACATTGATTATTCTAGAAATGCTGTGAAATTTAAGTCATCGGTGAAGGAGTTAATCCAACGGCTACGGTACTGTGATGATGGCTGAACTCAGTAATGTGTTGTCAGTAGCTAATTTCTCGAGCGATAATGGATCTGTCCTTTCTCATTCCAGAACTGCTATAGAATTTAAATCATCATTGAACAGGTTGATCCCTCGGCTACAGTGCTCTGTTAATGGCAATGCTCAGTACTGTATTGTCATATGTCAATGTCTCCTACGACAACTGCTCTGTCCATAGATTGTTCCAAAATGGTTGTGGAATTTAAATCATCGGTGACCAAATTGATCCAACGGCTACAGTACTGTGATGATTGCTGTTCTCAGTCCTGCTATGTCAAATGTTAATATATCGAGCGGCAATGGATCTATGTCTCGTCCATCTGGAAATGCTATAAGTTCTAAATCATGTATGATCAGGTCTATTCAACGGCAACAGAGCTCTGTCGGTGGATGTACTAATTACCCTACTGTGAATTGTAAATATCTGTAGCCATAACCGTAACAAACATTGGTTATTCTGGATTGGCTGTGAAACATCGATTGTCAATGAACAGATTAATCAAACGGCTACAGTGCTGTGTTGGTGGATGTACAAAGTACCGTACTGTAAATTGTAGATTGCTCTAGCCATAACCGTAATATTCATTCATTATTATATCACAGTGATCAAATCAATCCAACAGATGGAGTAATGTGAGGATGACTGTACTTAGTGCTGAGTAAACAAATCCAATAATGGATATATACCTTGTCAATCTAGAATTGCTACAGAACTTATATCATCAATGAACAGATTAACCCAATTGCGAAAGTGCTCTGTTCGTGGAAGTACGAAGTGCCGTAGTGTCAATTGTAAATATATCTAGCATAACCGTAGTATACATTGATTATTCTAGGATTCCTGCCGAATATATGTCGTCAGTGTACAAATTAATCGAAAAACTACAGTAGAGTGGAAATGGCTGTACTCAGTATTTGTTGTTGAGTGTTAACGTCTCGTGCGATAACGGATCTGTCTTTTGACACTGTATATTTGCTGTGGAATATATATCATGAGTGAACAGATTATGCCAACTGCTACAGTTCTCTGTTGGTGGATGTACTGAGTATCGCACGGTCAATGTAAATATATCTAGCCGTAACCGTACTATGTATTGATTTTTCCAGAATGGCTGTGCAATTGTAGTCATCAATGAAAAAATTAATCCAACGGCTACAGTTCTGCGATGATGGCTGTACTCAGTACTGTGTTGTGAATTGATAATTTCTCTAGTGATAGCGGATATGTCCGTTGTCATTCTAGTATTGCTATAGAATGTAAATCATCATTGAACATACTAATCCAACGGTTACAGTGCTCTGTTGGTCGATGACCTCAGTACCGTGCTCTAAATCTTAAATATTTCTACCCGTAACCGTAATATACAACGATTATTCTTGAATTGCTTTGCAATTTACATAATCAGTATACAAATTAATCCAACGGCTGCAGTTCTGCGATGATGGCTGTACTCAGTACTGTGTTGTGAATTGATAATTTCTCGAGCGGTAATGGAAATGTACTTTGTCATTCGAGAATGGCTGTAGAATCTAAATCATCATTGAACAGATTAATCCAACGGATACAGTGCTACCTTGGTAGATGTACTAAGCTCCGTTCAGTAATCTAAATATCTCTGGCCATAACCGTACTATATATTGTTATTCTAGAACTATTTTGGAATTTACATCATCAGCGAACAGAGTAATCCAACGGCTACAGTACTGTAATGATGGGAGTACTGAGTACTGTGCTGAAAATTGTTTGTAACTCGAGCGATAATACATCGGTCGTTTGTCATTATAGAAATGCTATATAATTTATGTCATCAGTTAACAGATTCATCCAACAGCAACAGTGATCTGTTGACGGACGAACAGAGTACTGCTCTGTCAATTGTATATGCGCCTAGTCATAACCGTTCTATACATTGATTATTCTACAATTGCTCTAGAATTTAGACGATTGGCGAACAGATTACCACATTGGCTATTGTATTGTGTAGATTGCTACACCCAGTACCGTATTGCCATTCCCCTATATTTTTTCGGACCTTTGATCCATATATTGATCATTCTAGAATTGCTATTGAGCATAAATCGTCAGTGAACAGATAAATCAATGGGCTACAGTACTCTCTTCGTGGGTGTACTATGTATCCCACTAGTAACTGTAAATATCTTTAACTGTATCTGTTTTATACATTGATCATACTCGCATTGCTTCGGAATTTAAATCGTCTCTGAACAAATTAATCCGACGGCTACAGTGCACAGTTGGTGGATGTACTAAGTACCGTACTGTCAGTTGAGTATATCTCCATCCATAACTCAGCTATACATTGATTATTCGAGAATTGCAAACGATTTTAAGTCATCAATGTACAAATTAATCAAACAGCTGCTGTACTGTGCTCACTGGTATACTCAGTACTGTGTTGCCAGTTAATAATATCTTGAGACATAAAGTACCTGACTTTCGTCAATTTAGAATTGCTAAAGAATATAAGTCATCAGTGACAAGACTAGTCATGCAGCTACAGTGCTCTGTCGATGGCTATAATCAGTACTCTAGGGACATACGTCAATGTCTCAAGCGAGAATTGCTCTATCCATTGCTCATTGTAGAATTGCTAAAGAACTTACATGATCAGCGAACGGATTAATTCAATGGCTACGGTATTGTGTAGATGGCTACACACAGAAACGTATTATCATGAGTCAATACCACTGCCGACAATCCACTGATAATGCCAGAAGTGTTTTAGAGGTTAAACCATCAGTGATCAGACTAATCCAAGTGCTACAGTGATCTGTAAGTGGATGTATTAAGCATCGGACTGTCAATTGAGAATAGCTCTAGCCATAACTGATCTATACATTGAATTGCTGAGGAACTTTAGTCATGAATGAACAAATTAATCCAATGGGTACAGTATTATGATGAAGACTGTACTCAGTACTGTTTTGCTAATTGTAAATATATCGAGCTATAGTGGATTTGTATTTTGTTACCCTATAATTGCTATAGTATTTGATCAATCAGTGACCAGATTAATCAAACTGCTAGAGATCTCCGTTGATGGATATACTCAGTACGTTATTCGTATATGTCAATGTCTCCAGCGACAATAGCTAAATCCATTGATCATTCTAAGTTAGCTGTAGAACTTATGTGATCAGCGAACGTATTAATTCATTGACTATAGTATTGTGTAAATAGCAAAACCCAGTACAGAATTCTCATTTGCCAATATCACTACCGACATTTTATCTATCCATTCATAGTTCCACAATTGCTATAGGGATTAAATCATCGGTGAACCGACTAATCCGGCGTCTAGAGTGCTCTGTTGGTAGGTGTACTAAGTAGCTTACTGTCAATTTAAAATATCTCTAGCTATAATTGCTATATACAATGATTACTCCAGAAATGCTCTGGAAATTAATTCGTCAGCGAACTAATTGGTCCATAGGCTACAATACTGTGATGATGGCTGTGCAGCCACCAATAGAGCATTGCCGCCGTTCGAATAGTTTGTCCCCTGATGACTTCAATTCCACAGTTGATCTGGAATAATCAGTGTACAGATCAGTTGTGGGTAGAGATATTTACAATTGACAGTACGGTACTTAGTACATCCACCAACAAAGCACATTTGTCGTTAGGCTAATGTGTTCACTCATGATATGCATTCCACGGCAAGTCTATAGCAATCAGTGCATAGACCAGTTATGGGCATAGATGTTTACATTTGTCAATAAGGTAATTGGTACATCCACAAACAGGGCACGGTAGCCGTTCGGTTAATCTGGTCACTGTTGATTTTAATGCTCTATCAACCCTAGAACGACGAATGCAAAGCTATTATCGCTACATACATTAGCAATTGACAAAACAGCAGTGAGCACTACCATCATCACAGTACTGTAGCCGTTGGATTAATTTGTTCACTGACGACTTCAATTCCACAGCAAATCTATAATAATCTATGTATAGATCATTTATAGCTGAAGACATTTACAATTGACAGTACGGTACTTAGTACATCCACCAACAGATCACAGTTGTCCTTGGATTAAACTATTCACTGATGATATGCACTCCATAGCAAATCTAGTGTTGTCAATGCATAGATCAGTTGTGTGTAAAGAGGTTTAAACTGATAGTACGTTCCATTGTACATCCACCAACATAGCATAGAAGCCGTTGGTTTAATCCGTTCATTGATGACTTCAGTTGCACAGCAATTCTAGGACAATGAAGGAATAGACAAGATATGGTTAGTAATATTCGCAATTGCCAATACGGTTCTTAGTACAACCACCAACAGAAGACGGTTGCCATTGCGTTATTCTGTTCACTGATGAAATCAGTACCGCAGCAATTTTATAATGATCCATGTATAGGTCTGTAATGGACGGAGATATTTAGAACAGTCAGTACGGTTCTTTGTACATCCACAAACAAATCACTGTAGCCGTTAGAAAAATCTGTTCAGTGATGATTTGTATTCTGTTGCAATTCTAGAATGATCAAAGCATAAATCATTTATATTTGTAAATATTAACAATTTACAATACAGTATTTGGTACAGTCATCAACGTAGTACTATAGCCATTGTATCAACCATCTCTAACATGATCTAACTTACTTTGATATTCTAGAATGATTACTAAATATAACAGTTACCACTAAGGACAACGATTATTGAGAATACAGCACTGAGTATAGCAATCTAAAGAGTACTACATCCACTGGATTAATTTTTTTACCGATGACCTTCTTCCACAGCAATTCTAGTATTATCGATGTGTAGATCAATTGTGGCTACAGATATTTATAATTGACAGTACGCTACCTACTTCATCCACCATCAGAGCACTGTAGACGTTGGAGTAATCTGTTCAGTGATGATTTAAGCCCTATAGCAGTTTTAGAATGATCAATGGATAGACCATATTGTCTCGAGCGATAATTTATCTATCCATTGATCATTCTAGAATTGCTACAATGTATATATGATCAGTGTATGGTGTAATCTAATGGCTACGCGAATGTGAAGGTTGCTGAACTCAGTACTGCAATGTCAAATCTCTATATGCCTAGATATAGTTGATCTATCCATTGACCGTTTCATAATTCCAACGGAATTTCTATGGTCATTGTATAGATTTGTTCAGTGGCTATAGGGCTGCGGATATGGCTGTACCCAGTACTACATTGTTATTTGCTATTATATCTAACGACAGTTAATGTATCCATTATTCATTCAGGAATTGTTACGTATTTTAATGACCCGTGAATTGATGAATACAATGGCTACAGTCCGGTATAGGTGGATATACTCGGTAATGTATTGACAGTTGCTTATATCTCTAGCCATACTTGTCCAATCCATTGAACATTGTGGATTTGCGACAGAATTTGAATGGTCAGTGAATAGATTATCGGAACGGCTATATTCCAGTCTAGATGCCTATAAACAGTACTGTATGTTCAAGTGCTAATATCCATAGCATCAAATGATCTATCTGTTGATCATAATGGTATTGCTATAGAATGTAATGACGAGTGAATAGAGTGAACGTATTGCTGTATTACTGTGTAGATGGCTGTCGTACAGTGTATACGGTTATACTCACTACTCTACGGCCATTTCCAGATGTTTGCAGCGATAATTGATCTATTCATTGATCATTCTAGACTTGTTCCAGAATTTAGTGATCAGTTATCAGATTAATCCAATAGCAATAGCTCTGTGTGGGTGGACATTTTCGGTACTGTATTGTGGAATGTCAATATCCCTGGCGATATTTGATATATCGATTGATCACACTGAAATTACTATAGAATTTGGAGGATCAGTAAACAGATTAGTTCAATGGCAATAGAAGAGCGTAGGTAACTATACTGAGTGCCATATGATCAATTGTTAATATCTCTAGCGATATATCATTTATGTATTCATCATTCTACTGTTCCTACAGAATATAGACGATCATTGTACGGACTAATCCAATTGATATACTACTGTGCAGACTGCCGTATTCAGTACTGCATTGTCACATGTTAATATCTGGAACCATAATGGATTAACCCAGTGATCACTCTAGAATTGCTACAAAATATATATGATAAGAGAATAGGTTAATTCAATGATTTCAGTACAGTGTAGATGGCTTTACTTAGAATTTCTAATTACTGTTAATCAATTGCTGTAATCGCTAGCCATAATTGATCTACACACTGATTATTCCGAATTTGCTGTAGAATATACGTGATCATTGTATGGACTGACAGAATGGGTATGACACCGTATAGGTGGCTGTACTCATCACTGCTTTGTCAATTGTCAAATTCTCTAGCGTCGATTGGTCTAGCCATTGATCGTTCTAGAATTTATTTTATAATTTAGACGCTCATTGAATTGATTACTCAAATGGCAATAGTACAGCATAGTTGGCAATACTCAGGATTTTATTTCCAATTGTTAATAGCTATTGCGATGATTAATCTATATATAGACTATGTTAAAATTGCAACGGAATTTGTATGACCATTGGATATATTGATCCAATGGTTATATTACTGTGCAGATGGCTACCCTCAGTACTGTTTTGTCAATAGCTAATAGGTCTAACCATAATTAATGTATTCATTGATCGTTCTGAAATTGCTATAGAATTTAATGGTCAGTGCATAGATTGTTCCAATTTCTATTGGTGGGAGTAGGTGGAATTACTAAGAACTCTGCATTCAGTTGTTAATATCTCTATATATAATCGATCTATCCAATGACCATTCTGTAATTGCTAATGAACCTAGATGAGTAACAATTAGATTAATTTAATGGCTATAAGACACGGTAGATAGCTGTACTCATTTATGTGTTGTCAATTCTTAATATCTCCAACGGTCATTGGCCTATCCCTTGATCACTCTGGAACTGGAGTATAATTCATTTCATCAGCGCATAGATCAATCCAATGGCTATAGAAATGTGTAGTCGGCTATACTCTTCACTGCATTCTCAAATATTAATATTTCTAGCGATAATTGTCAATACGTTGAGAGTTCTAAAATTACTGTGGAATTTATGTAATTTGTGAATAGATTAATCCAATGGCTACTGTACCCTATGTATTGCCTTATTCAGAGCTGTATTGCCAATTGTTAATGTCTGCAGCCGAAATTAATCTATTCCTGGTTGCTTCTAGTATTGATATAGAATTTTTATAATCAGTCAATTGTTTAGATCTATCCCTAAGGTACTGTGTGGGTATATGAAGTCAGTACTGAGTTGTAAATTTTTTATATCTGATGGCATAATTCATCCATCCATTGAACATTCGGGAATTGTTAGAGAATTTAATGATCAGTGAATAAATCCATCCAATGCCTATAGTTCCGTTTAGGTGGATATACTGTGCACAGTATTGTCATTTTTTAATGTCACAAGCGATAAATGGTCTATCCATTGATCACTCTGGATTTGCGATACAATGAAAGTTATCAATAAGTCGATTAATCCAATTGCTTTGGAAATCTGTAGATTGCCGTACTTGGCACTACATTCTCAATTGTGAGTACCTCTTGTAATGATGGATCAATTCATTGATAATTCTTGTATTTCCATGGAATTTATACGATCAGTGAGAAGATTAATTCAATCCCTATAATACTGTGTTAGTGGATATACCCATCAATGTATTGTCATTTTTCAATGTCAGAAGCGTTAAGTTATCTTTACTTTGATCATTTCGGAATTGCTATAGAATAACAATTTTCAATGTCTGGATTAATCAAATGGTTGTCCAACTGTTTAGATAGCTGCACTCAGTACCGTACGTTCGAAACTCCATTACTCCGGCGATAATTTGTCAATCCTTTGATAATTATAGAATTGCTATGGAATATGTATTATCAGTTAATAAGTGAATACCATGGCTACTGTAGTATGTAGATGGGTATATCCAGCACTGTATTCTCAATTGAAAGTATCTCAAGCGATAATTGATGCATCCGCCGGTCATACATGAATTGCTACATAACTTGACTGACTAGTGTGTAGGTTAGTCGAATAGTTATAGTACGGCTTAGGTGAATAAACTCAGTACTGAGTGGTTAATACCGATAGCCTTAATTCATCTATCCATTGATCATTCTGCAATTTCTATAGTATTTAGTGATGAGTGAACAGGTTATTCCAATGGAAATGATGCTGTTCGTTTGGATTTGGTACCTAAGTGCAGCTTACTGCGCTCTGCTACACCTTGGTGCCCACTGCAATGCTCCGCTCTGGTTAGGTTATGGAAGGTAATGCTTATAACGTTAGGTCAGATTAGTATAGGATAGGAGTCTGCGTTATTCGTTGCTATACGGTGGTGTACGTAGTTTTACAATGCACTGCCGGTTTCTGTTGCGTTACGTTTCGCACGGATATTCTCTACTCTGGTAAAGTGTGGTTATGCAACGTTGGATAATGTTAAGGTAGGAATCTGTGAAATTCGCTGCCACCAGCCATATTCAGTGCTTTACAGTACTGTGCTATGTTCTGCTGTCCTCTCCTGCACTATGCCGTGCTCTACTATTGATAGGTAAGGTTAGGTTAGCTAGCGTCAGAAATCCGTGCTTTCGCTGGTATTCTGTTGTATTTGGATCATAGATGCATTCCTCTACCATCTGCAGCGCTGTACTACATTCTGCTGACGCCTGCTACAGTTAGGTTAGGGAAGTATTGTATGTGAGGGTAGGGAATGTCTGGCTTGGATTGGTTATGTCAGGTTAGTTTCGAATCTATGTTTTTCGCAGCAATTCGATGGTTCTGGCGCCTTGCTGAGGCCTGCTGCGCTTTCCAGCGCTCCGTCTTGCAATGCTGACTTTAGGTTTTATGAGGCAGGGCAGGATAAGTTTGGCTGGGTTATGCTGGCTTATGTTAGGAATCTGTGATATTCGCTGCTATTCGAGGTAATACGGCGCTTTAGTGTGTTCTGCCGCGCTCCGATACCCTCTCCTGTTCTCGGCTTCGCTCTGGTCTGCTTGGGATAATTTAGATTATGCTAGATTGGGATACGTTGGGAGTCTGCGCTAACCTCTGCTCTTCGGTGGCTATCGGTGTATTATCCTGCTCTATTGTGCTCTGCTTTGCTTTGCTATACTTAAGTTTGGTTAGGTAAGGCTAGGCCAGGATCCAGGATTATTAACTGATATCTCGTTGCGTTCTACGCTTTACTGTCATCTGTTGAATTCTGGAACAGTCCTATCCAAAACCATGCTGATTTGTGTTATTCGGTGGTACCCGGCGCTATACTCTGCCCTTCTGTGATCTGCACTGCTCCGCTTTGTTTAGGACAGGTGAGGAAGGAGTTTATGATTTGGTTAGGTTAGGATGTGCTGGGTGCGGTTAGGTAATGTTAGGTCAGAAATCGGTGACATTCGATGCTTTTTGGTCGTATCGTTGACGTTATTTTGCTCTGCTGCACTCTGCAGCTGTAGCGTCGCTATTTGTATCGTAGCTGTTCGAAGAAGTGCTATTCTAGTACTATGTTCTGCAGCGATCTGCTGTAGTAGTAGAACAAAGAAATGTCACGCATATATAATCGATGTTCTCTGTGTCCTTCTAGATGCGCCATCCAATCCAGATAAAGCTTGCGTGCGGCGAAAATGGAAACAGTGAGCAAAGATATAAGGGCTCATTCCGAAGAAACACCGAACTCTGCACCATATACCTCCATCTTCTTTTGTAGAATTTGGGTGCGCCTGTTAGCGTGCAATTCCAGGATTTGTACTGCTAATTTCATTTTTGGGCCATCTTCTATCTTCTGCAACGACGAGCAATAGGAAGTGAAAATGGAAGAAGGAAGGACAGAATCTTATATAAAATTGTGTCAGGAATGGAAGGCACCTAATACGAACTGTTAATGTCAATTCTTTTAATGCAAAGGTCAAGGAAAAGTAGTTTAAAATTACTTCTTTATAGTTAGGTAGGGAGCTGAGTGTAATATAAATGTAAAGTAGACAGACAGTTAATAAAAGGAGCACAATATCTCAATGAATATATTACTAACTATTATAATAGTCACTAGTTAAGAATATCGCCAATGATAATAGTGGTTAATATGACGATTGATGTGTATAGTATTGAGTAGTTGGCAGATTTCAATCATCTTCGTGATTAAATTGATTCCAAAATACGACATTATTTATTTCTTCAGACATCATAACTCTACTCGTACCTTTCAAATAGGATATGAATGGTATAGTCCAAAATATTTCGTAAATCTCATACACCCGTGTGGTTTGCAAACACGGCGAAGTTAATTTGTTGAATTATGTGACCCTGTTTATTAACAAAATATTCTTAATATTATTACATAATGCTTACAGTACTCAGCCTTAATAACGACAGCACTACAAACTCTCAAACCATTCGCTGACTCCTTCAGTCCTTTCAAGCTCAACATTTCCAATTCAACTACTGCTCAGCAAGTGCACTTTTCATCCTTGCATTCGATTCTACAGAAGCGGAATCCGTATTCCTCGAACATGATAATCCGACAAAGACTAGTGGACAAAAGAGTAAAAGGACAGAGAGATAGAGGGCGCATGCATCTTTCTCTTTTCATCAGTGCAGCTACACGTCAGCCTCGTTTTCTAGCCTCCATTCTCATCGCCCCTTTTCCAAAAACCACTCGTCGTTCCGTTATGCGTTTCACCTCGCGACTCGATTATATCTCTTTTGGTGTTACAATATCCAAAACCCTTCAATTCAACCAATTAATTAATAGTTATTATACAAGATTTGAGCTACATTCCCCATCGCCATCCTGACGCAGGCACTGAGAAATTACGACGGATTCGAGGAACGGGAAGGCATATGGAAACTGTAAGACGATCAAATTTTGTGCCCGTCTTAACTAATGACTTCATTCCGCGCTGTGACTGTTGACAATCGAGGAGGAAGTAATCTCAAGTTCGGACACATGCTATCGTACAGTACGCGACGAAATAACGGCATAGCCTGCAGGTTTCAATGCTCCTTATATCGAAATTCATTGTACACGCATGTCACACACGAATTCGTTTAGTGTTTTCAGTCTTTAACACGGCAAAGGAACATCCATTACCATCTGCAATTCTTTCTACAAATTTTAACGGTTTATGTGAAGAATCGCGGCAACGTAATAATGCATGACGAATGTAGAAAGAGAAGGCAGATCAAGGAGGATATGATTTTGGAAAGTTTGTTTTTTAAAACCTTTTATAATTCTGAGTGATGAGTCCGAATCAAGGATCAAATTCTGTTTGCCATTTTAGGTTCACGAAATAAAGAAATAAAAGGAAACGATCTTTTTAATTTTTAATTTTATCGTTAGTAGATATTACGAAAATTGTAACAATTTCATGAACGTTTACATTAATAGCTTCGTGTAAAGCTAAAGTTCACCCGTACGATCAAATTTGTTCATAATCAAAAATAATTTTTTCTTACCGACATATACAGCTCTAAGGTTACTCAAAGAGCACAGAAAATTATACAGTGTACTACCATTTTGTTACATTGTGCAGTTATTGCTTTATTATGTCATGAATAATTTCGATCCCTCTTGCGTCTGAGATGTAGATTTTTGAGTAGATGCAGTATGCATGTAGTATTCAAATTTAGTTGTGCGTACTTTCGTTCTTTATTGGCTTCATACCAATAATTGCGTCACTTGTTGTGTCTGAGATGAATACTTACATGTAGATCTAGGATAGAACTATGGCAAATCTTGCTGTGTATTTTCCTGCATGAGTAGTATTTAATTTTACATCAATTTATATGCGCACAGTGGTCAGAAGGGAGTGGATTCGCCATTTTCAAATAAAAATATTTGAGGGGAACGAAAATATTTAGTAAATGCTTTGGAATGGCACTTCTGGGTATTTTTCCATGAATAAGTAGGCATAAACTATATTTGAGATGTTTCTCATCGTGAAGTGGATATCATATATTGACTTTGTATAATATAGTAAGTAGATTTGAATGAAATATTGAGGACTATGGAATTTCGTTAGGTAAGGATGAACATAAGAAAGAGGTTGTATTTTAAATTTCGTAGAATGGTGTATTTTGCTTTTTCTTTCATTAAAATAAAATATTCCATTAATATCCAAACTAATTTGGAGGTGACAATTTGGATTCAAACTGAACTATATGTATCGGTAGAATTCTACTTATAAATAGTTTTATTATGTGCTCTTGTATACCATAAGTGTGCTTCTCCTCCTTTCTAATCTATTTTCAAGAATTTGTGAATATTGCATTTCGCCTTATTTCAGTCGTCAATTCAACATACCTGTCTCCTTAACTGCGCTCCGGAATCGATTGATTTCTCATCATAATCTATAACTATTAAATAAGCAAGCAAAGTTTGAGGATGAAAGTGTCGTTCAATAAATACAAGAGTAAAGAGTAAAAGCGTAATGTCTTTACTGCAATGAATTTCAAAAACACCAAAAATCTGATATAAATGATCGCCCACGATCGCGTGTATCCAACTTCAGCCACGAAATCTTTGAAAACGACATAAGCTAGAAGACTAGACCTCTGACACACGAGTTACGAGAGGAAATTTAGTGGAAAGTAATTCTGGCGCGGAGAGACGGTCGCGGTGCAGAAATTCGTGCAATGGGGTGTTAGCCGTAGTATTCGAGGCAGGTTGGACGAAATAAAAAGTGGTGCACCGTGGATCGGTGTTGAGCACGAAATACGAATGCTAACGAAGTATTAACGACACCCATCACGTGCTATGGCCACAGCTGGACCAGGGATTGCGCTCATCCTTTCGATTTCCCGGTGTATGTTTGCGTGTGTCTGATACTTCTCTTCCTTTTTGCAAAATAGCACAATTTCCTTGGTCCTCCTTTTCTCCCTGTTTTTCCCATTGCAGCAACACGTCCATAACAGGTATACTTGACGGAGAACAGCCAGAAAGAATTTCGAGAATCGATGCGCACACGCATAATCGTGAAACGATCGAATGTTCCTTGCGTCTTCTTTTTCAAGGATTTCGTAATACGTAAGCGTTAATGCGAAACTTGTAACGAAGCGCGTGTGAGTGCTACCGGTAAATATGGAAATGTGAAAAATTCTTTCTGTCTCCAATTTCAGTAGTCATTTACGTAGGCTTTTTGAGATTATTTTATAGGAAAGACAACTGTATATAGTACTGGAATTAGTACAATATAAATTATTTAGGCTATATTATGTATTCGAAAACAGAAAGGTTGATAGAACTAGTAAAGTCGGTATAGTACATACATTTGTATATAAAATTCAGAATGATATTCTGGTAACGGTAGGAACGAATTGAGAAATAATGTGAAAATGGTAACTTTCCATATTATGTCTTTAAAATCTTTTATTACGTTCTTCATACGTATTATGATTTAGCGCAGCGTCACGTTAATAATATGATATTACGTATAACATTCCTTGAGATTTTTGTAATACTGGGGTTACCTCTGTAGTTAATCCACAATGTGGTCTAGAAATCAAATTTATTTCTAGTGATGTGGTTTCAGATGAATTCGTTAACCATGGTTAGTAGTAATTAAGAAAAATATCCACTGCAATTCAAATTCTTTATACCATTAATCAATAAACTGATACTTTGTAGAGATGACATTGTCGACTGCTTCTAAGGGTAGATAATTATTTTCCTTAGGAAGACAGCAAACATATTCTTTGATATAAATAAGAAATTCGCTTCAAGTAAAATAAATTATATATGTTGAAATTAAAGTTTTTAGTTCCTGTAGTACCATTAGGGATGATTAAAAATCTCCTAACAATATTCCAACCGATCTCGAAATTTATAAATATCTAACTTGCATTAAAAATTGGAATTGTTTTGATTACTAGTTGCATAGAAGCAAGGGGCTTAGATACGAAGTAATGAATCACTTTGCATAGAGGTGAAATTAAATTCATTACAAAATTGATTCAGCGAAACTTTACTAATTCCCGTGAACTGAGAATTCAATCCAGACTTAAGTAGAAGCAGATTATCTTATAAATATGGGGCAGCCGTCTACATAATCATACCCAACGAATGCGGCTAACTTTTTCTTCGCAGAAAGTAACATGACTCTCGTGTAAATGTAGATTGCGTGTAAAACTATCGAGCCAGTATTCTTTCAAATGAATAACGTATTCGATGTCCATGTCTTGCCAGCATTCGCTTAGAACACGCAATCAAACACGCACAAATATACTCAAAGGAACGAATTCGAAGTAACGTAATATTAATAGCACTGCACGCAACATTTCTAGTAGAAAAACAGCTTTCAAGCTTAAAAAGTTCAATAGATACCTTACAATAATTATTACAGCTGTGTGCGTCAACATTTCTCTGAAGAATTGAAGCAAAAATTTTGAACCAACATCCACCAAAGATTACCAATAAGTTGCCCAAAGTATATAATAAACCTTTAAACAATTTCCTGCCAAAGTTACCAATATATCCTTCTCGAAATTCGGCATAATTGCAAGCAATCCTTCATCAAAATTCTCCAATGAAGTCAGCGGATATCTTGTTAAAATCCTAAACAAAGGTTACAAAATAGTTACCGGGAGAGAATCCTCCGTGACGCGGAGGTCGAGCAAATTCTACCTGGAATCCGTCTAATTACTTCCGTCAACGGTGAACACGGTGGATGTTATTAGAGGATCGATCAAGAGACATCTTACACCTCTGGCTACGTCAATTCGGTGGGGAAGAGGGACACGGAACAGAAGAGGGGAAAAAGGAAGAGAGGAAGACGAGCCAGCAAGTGGTAGCTGTGCGGAGAGATTGAAAGCTTTATTCATACGTGTAACATTCTGTTTATTTTGGCTGACACCGTGCCTCTTGTAAGTAACGACACACTCGGTCATGCGTTTCACTTCATCCACGTTCCATCAATTCTCATGATCTTTCCGAGGCGTTACGTCATGTGTCGGTGAACTCCAGCCGTGGTAGGGTCGAATTATTGATCGATCTGGCATGCCGGACGTTGTCACGAACCTAAACATAGCGGCGGGGATTACGAGAGAGAGGAAAGGAGAAATTTTGGAAGGTAAGTTTGAAGATGGAGCCGTAATCCTTTCTTTCCATGAGGAATATAGAGAGAGCAATGAGATCGTGGCACACCCGTGGAAGTTGAGAATTGTATCAAGCATGGTGAGGCGTATGGAGTGGTTAGAAATATTTCAGATAGGTAATCCTGAGTCACTACAGCCAGGAACTGATGGACGTACCTCAGTCAAACTATTTTAGAGTGCATGTTTGCTGAAGATGAGGAGTATTCATTTTGTAATCAATGGTCTTGGTCACCTCTTGCCTAGCAAACATATTCTCGCCTTCATTTAACATTCGTGGCACAGTGCCCATACCCAAGATCCCAGTTTCCTCACACTCTCACTGCTGTGTTTCTAGTTTCGCTTCTCTTGGTTCGTCCATCTTCGAACGACTAACGAAGATTGTTGCAAATTTTCAAAAAAATTTGTCTGGTAAATAACGTGAATTAGATAGTAAATATGTTTCGCGAGATATCCGAAGGATAATTTTGCTGAGAGTATGTGAAAGGAATCTGTGCGAGATATGGATGGCCTAAAGGATGACAAGAATATAGAATTTACTTCTTTGCTTAGAAATTTGAAACAGTTAACTTATTAATACACATGGTTAACATTAGAAGCATCGACTTGTAATGAGAACCTGAACATCATATACGTTATTGATGAAAATTAACACTTAGCACTCGACGATTTTCTGGAAAAAGGTGGATAGGAGTTGAAAGACTTTCTGTTCAAAAGCTGACGATATTTCTCTGAACAGTAATAAGAAATCGTATGGTAATTAACACGAAGAATTATTTGATTTCGGTACCTCGCACGCCGTTACATTATATAGAATTTGACATATTTATGAATATTGTGCTTCGAAATTTTATCAAATAGCGACTGAAAAGCCTCTCGAGCACAAATGGTTAAATCGGTAGAATGAAATTAAAGGAGCATATGTAACTATGATCACGATCGAATAAATGCCAATATTAGTATAGAGATTGGAAGGTGGTAAGGTTTAATTGTAACAACAATATAAACATGTGAGAATGTCAATAAAATTACAAATTATTTCTCGGCTTACTGCAACGCTCAATGCAGTATTACAATATTACAACCGTGTTCGACCTCAACTCTTACCTTTGCAACTCGATTCAACAATAACTGTCTTCGACTGCAACCATATATTAACCCTTTGCACCCGAGAGGTGACACTCAGTCACGATTTCATATAATTTGGAAGATCGATATTAATTTATATATCAAATTTAATGAAATGTACCAGTGTGCAGGGTATCGATATCAAATAATTCTACAGTTGTATTATTACACAATTCGTTATTTACTGCTCAAAAATGTATAGTCAGTTTTTTAATATAGAATCTTTCTACCCTTCTGTAGAAAGTCAAATAATCGTTGAGTGCAAAGGACTGACATGTCCATACGACATCATACTAAGGGTCCGACGCGTCACCCACGCTTTCCCATACTTACATGGGCTTTGCACATTCGATCCCCGTTCTCTCGGTAACCTTCTTAAAACCACGCGTGCATGATGAAAAATGTGCGACACAACGCTAATTTTGCCATAAACAACTACATACTCTCGGCAATTGCGAAGATAGAATATTTAAAACAAGTCATTTTGTCCCCTTTAGTAGTTCTATGTGTAAAATGTGTTTTGTTGGTCTTATCATGGGTCAATTATTTATGGATTCCGTGGCGGACTTGGACGAGTGTTTTTAATGAAATATATTAAGTAACTAATTTATAAATATAGATTCATAGAAAATATTCATTTTATCCGATTGAGCCAAGAATTAGGTAATGTTTGATAAGGTATATTCAGTAATAAGTTTAGGAGCATGCATTCAATGCAGAGCTTCCTTTCCCGCGATATATAATGTTCGACAAGTATTGAGAATTAGTTAGATATGGCATTAGCTGATTAATTTGAAAATATTCATCGAAGACATTATGAGGATTGACAAAATCAGCTGAACACGTTCACTATGTAAGTTTCTAATTCGGGTAGCTGTACGTACCACCTAGTCGAGCTACACGTGTGTGACAGTAACTATAATGTGCAATGCAGGTTCGCGTAAAAGTAAGAAAGAAGTTTGTGCCATTGAACATCTACGCTGATCAACCTCCATAGGTTAGAGAGTGAAGAGATGTGACGATGTTATAGATAATATTTTCTAAAATTTAAACAGGATTAGCATAAAAGGAATGCAGTAATTAAATACGGTCAGAAATTAAAATCGAATATGGAAGTTTAAATTTAGGTATACATGATGGAATTAAAATTCGTTGATAGTGGTTCCCAACTTTAATGAATGGGCTGTTACTCTAACTCTAACCTTTCCAAGCATCGGCAATTCGAGAGAATAACCATTATTTAATCCAGACTGCTGCGATTGCCTTAACGACGTGAAACGGGCTAGAAATGCGTTCTCGTCTATTGAAGCAAAGGAGAGAAGTACTGACATAAAGTGCAGTCTGACTCGTCCCTCTGAGGTAATCGTGATTACGTCATGCCCGTGAAACATCAAGAATTGCATTACTCACAACGCACAAAGATTAAATATTACTGAAATGTGCCTGATAATTCCTATTTCGCCAGGCGTTGCGGAAACGCGCCTTTAACTCATTCGTGCCAAACCTTTCATTGCTGCAAGTACGACATCGCGTAGGCAAAAAGTTCTAAAAGGTAGAAATTATTAGGCCAGTAATTAATATATGTGGCTGAAAATTCAATACAGTATATAATTAATCGACGACTTAGTTCTAGTAATATAATTAATAATATTAATTTAATAATGTTGTCATTAATTTAAGATCTTGGTACCCTGTCGCACAATATGTTGACCAAGGACCATGGATCATGAATTTTCATTTCATTAACCGTAAGCTTCTTTTAAAATCCGTGTCGATATGTATATTCGTATTTTACTGGTAATATACGATAAAATGCATACTATAACAATCTCCGAATACTGGTTATAGTAATGTCTTGCAGTCTTGATGTCCTGTAGATAAAGAAATAGTTGTGAAACATACATCAAATTTAATCTCTAAACTTACATTTCATTCGAATAATTTCTGGTCGCTTTATATTTTCGAAGCTCAAAAAGAATATTGAAAATTTGCAATACGTGTCAAATGTCGAGAATTTTGTGCGTAGCTCTTAGCTCGGCATCGTTCTCCAAAAATTGCTTTTTGGACAACGATGCCAATTACCAGATTTCACCACGTGCAGGTGTCTATGCATCGAGACGCGACATGCGCCATGGTGGCGCAACCTGCTAGCGATACCTGTATGAAAGATATCTAATGTAACTTGGTGCGAAAGAAGTTACGGTGAAGCTACTGACACTCTATTATACTTCGTGCCTTACAGAAAGGCATTCGGATCGGTATTCTGAAATTTATATTCTACTAACGCAACGCTAATATACTATATTTCAACATACTCTAATATTTCTAAGTTCCCGAAAATTTGGGGAATCATATACGAAGAACGCGAACAAAGAAAGACTAAGTTATAATTGGGAAGTGCCCGAACGAGTTCGCGATTATTTAGAAGATCGACAAGCATACGCGAAGTACTCCTGTGTACAGGACAACTCCAGGTCCAGCAGCCTCATGATCGTGCCTATCCCACCTCCGTCATTGCCAATATTGCCGTAGTTTACATGTGAATCAAGGTAGTCACCATATCAATGAAACTCCAAGAGACGCAATGAGGGTCCAGCGAGGCCCAGCAAGCCGGACAGACATTACGTTCCCCTGCCCCAGGGGTAGAACTTAACCGTCCCAAGTGGTCTGACCGTAGACACATGCCGGACCAACTGCAGGCCTATATCCTAGTCGCGTACGACCAGGGCTGCTGGAAGCTCGCATTGACTCCAGAAGAACAAGTGACCCGGGGTTCACCATGGAACCCGATGCATGACGAGATTGACAGTGGCTGCAATGAGTGTCGGAGATGAGTCGTGACCATTATGTACGAGGCATTAAATTATCGAGTACATGGGAGTACGCCACGTACGCTAGTCGGTACCTAATAGCGATCGCGAATATCGCGAGAACTATTATCTCCTATTTGGTAAACGAGTGGGACAAGAGAGGGATAAGAGAGAAAGAATATGGAACTGATATATTCGCTGCAAGTTAGGCAGTTTACCTTTGTACACATAACGCGCACATGAGTCTTAAATTAGTGTTCTACCTTACAACTATTTATAACTACTTAGATCCAAACGCTCACATCCCTCGTCGTCCAACGATGTCTTCTATCTTGTAACTAGTTGTATCCAAGGGCAGGCGTCCCACGTCGTCCGACGATGTCTTCCAGATTAAACCTGGAGAAACCTGAGAAGCTGAAAAGAGAATATATTAATGTAACTATGGACACGAAAGAAATTGGGATGGAAGAAATAAAATAGAAGCGAGACGAAGAGAAACCGTAAGGGTTAACCGAATGGAAGCGACAATACATCGATGAGACAGAAATAACCTATTGACGAAATAGAACCGAATTCGAGATAACGAATCATCGATGAAAGAATCCGGAAATAAAGGGAAGGAGTTTCCGAAGCAAAAAAAGGATGGGGGTGATGTATAGGTAGTGTGGACAATTCCTATCGGTTATCCCGAGGTTCTAGATAGCGACCATCATCCACCTGCACCTTACCACCAACCCAACACAATAAACCTACAAAGGAAGTGTGTAGAGATGTCCTGGATAAGAACTGATCAGTAAGAGAAACAATGGGATATTAAAAACAGCAAAAAAATATTTGAATTGAAATGAGAAAGTGTAACCGAGGAAAAAGATGGTATTAAAATTGATTTCTCGAAGCCCAACTACCAAAGTCAGCTGCCCACTTCTGACCCTCGGTAAGGTAGCCAATGTCCCGCTGGTGAAGGTCCGGAAGCCCCTGGCCCAGATCCCAAAGTTTCCCGTCCGAGCTCCAGCCGGTGAATATCTGAGCATTCGCGCGGTGCCCTGTTTATATGAGACCCAATGGGATGCCGAAATCGGCCGAGTATTTTCGAATTTTGTCGGTTTCCTTAGTAATCACTTCTTCTCTATAATAGTCGACATTTTCTTCACTTCTTCTATTTTTATTGTAAATGTATGATTCAGGTAATTTGTTATTAGAAATATCAATTAGGTATTACCAAAGAATTCAACAATTTATTCAAAACTAATAATACCGTTTAAAGGATTTCTAAATTAAGGAATCCTATTTTACACGACGTTGTTTCAAAGTACCCGTACTACTTTCTATATGTTTTATTTTCGGTTTGTAGACATATATTTTACCGTTCTATCAATATTGAACATCATCCTAATATTGTTTCCGGGTGGCTCCTTTTCCAGAAAAATCTGCAGAATGCTCTATTGTGAAGCAATTTAGTATCGTGTAACAAACTTTGTATAAGGATCTAAGAATATTCGTAGGAAGTATACTCGGAGAGCTATTTTAAACTCTGATAACTAGTTATAATTATTCAGTAGCGAAAATAATTCTAATTAGAGACATTGATTATCTCAGGATACTCTCATCCAACTTGTAAGGCAAGAATGAATCTCCTAATGTTCCTACTGCCTATTTTTGGATAAACGCACACTTTTTTTAGAAACTGAAGACGCTAGAAAAATTTAGATTACGCATTCATCCTTGTTAAGGTAAGCTCTATAAGAATTACCAAACGCTCATTACAGATTTAAAGAAATGTTAAAATTTATTGAGCAGTATTACCCAAAGTTATCTATTCCCATATAAAGTTCATTTAGTCAGTGATACGAGAAATTAATAATTGAATATTGTAACGTATTTTCGTGCGCTCCATTTTTATTAAAAATCCATGCTCTGGGCAATATGTCATTATCATTGAACTTAATAATTCGTACATTCCTTGACAGCAAATTTAATTGGCTGTTTAATAATTAAGTAGCAAATGCTATTCTCTTTTAGTTAGTTTATGATACCGGCAGCTCAGTGCCCTTATTGTCTTTTATAAAATTGTCATAGTTATTCTTATTTGGAGGTAATGAAATATTCAAAGACAAAAATTTTCTGTCACGATAACACGTTTATCATTTTTATCTTTAAATCGCATCTAAAACCACACATAAAGGTTTCGTATTAATTACCCATTCTATTCATAAGCCACTCCCTAACTCATTCGATTAATGCTAATTATCCTATTCTCACGGTAAATATATATTTAAATATATGTTTGCATATACTTTAACATAGCCAAAGGTCAAATTACCATCATACCTCTTCACTTCCATCTTACTCCACGAAGATTTAAAATTTAGGAAAGCCTCTCATTCTAGAAACCACTCATACCAAGCGATACAGGTCCAACGGTGCTCTCCTTTAAAAAATCTCATTTCTCCTTATTTTCCCCACAATTTTGTCGAAGAATTTCTCATCCATTTCTCTCAGAGGTACTCTTTCACTATACATTCTTATATACATTCCCATATAATTATTCAACGTTTATCCTGTTCCGATTTCGTATTCTTTCCTCGTAATTTATCCCGTCTACCAACTACTTAGCCAATCACGTTAAGATAAGTCATGACGACAAGGATTGATTCTTCTTGCACAGTCAGAATCCGGGCAGTATCGCGGTACTTCCTGGTTGCAATGAGATGGGGAAACGCGAAGGAGAAACGTGCCGTGGGTGGTCAAACGTGAGAGTCTGGTAAACCTTATCATATCTCAGATTGAACAGAATGTCTTGGAAGGAAATTGGTTGCACCCGTTCTCGCGCTTTTCAGAAACATGCATGCAGGTATTCTAGCCTTAAGCAGGATTCGAATCTGTACGTCGAGCCTCGTACGTCGAACCAGTTTTCGACTCTGATAGGTAAGCCGGTATGGGATGAAAAGTCATCTGAAGGAGAGTGTAGTGATTTCGATAACTAAAAACGTTATATATAGAAGATTCTAATAATACAAATCTTAGAATTTGTAACACCCTAATTTTAAAAATGCAGCTATAATTAAGGTAAATATGTACTATAAAGTTAATTTAAGTCACAGAAATAGTATATCATTATAAACATTTAAATATCGAAAATATCTCGTTCCAAAAATATAAGTGAAAATGGGGGTACAATTAATCTGTATATTTTACATTTGTTTACATAGCTCCTATTATTTCATCACTCATACAAAATTTTACATATATTTTTAAAGTGAGATATTTACTCGCCTTTTAAAATTTTCCTATTATATTCCCTTCTATACGTAATATTTACATAATACAATAAATGTTATTAATGCTACAGTTTTACTAAAAATTATTCTTCACAACTTACACTCAGGAAAGATTTGTCAACCCTTTGTACACCACATGGACCTATAGAGCAACTTCAATGATCCGCAGTCTATTATTTATTATTATCTTGAGTAGTCAGTAGCAATGAAAACACTGAATAAGACATCACTTCAAGGAAACTCGCAAATACCGTTAATTACTTTTTTTTCGAAACAAAGCTCATGTTTTAAAAATACCTTCCAGTGCTGACATCCGATTGGATTAGCTATATATCGAAGAAACCAAAAAGGTTTAAAATCACAAAGGGTTAATTATTATTACCATTATTGTAACTGTCAAGGTTCACCTCTGCCTTATAACCTGTTTTCCAAAAAATTTCTTCGCTGTATCTTGCTGAGTCTAATTCCGCTAACACTATGTATCTGTCCTAGTATCGTCTCACAATAAATTGGATTTAATCGATTCGACGACAGGATCCTCTACGTAGATTTGTGATTCGGTTACAGAAAATCAGAGGCAATAAGGCGTATCGAGATTTCTTCCAGCAAAACACTGTACCGAGGAAATGGCACCATTCTAACTTGGTCAAAGTTGAGAGGAGGATGGTAAACGAATATGCATCGAGGTATGTCTTGGAGGTGATATTTGATCGCAGTTGTCGATTCCACGTATACAGATAGAACGAGAATGTAAAATAAAATGTAGTATAAAATGTGCTCTTTACACTTTTTTCGTTTTCGAATGGCGGACATTCGAAAGGTCGAGGATTCGGAGACCAATGCTTATATGCGCTGAGAAATTTCGATTGTGTTTCGGTTTTACAGTTATTCGGCAGTTAACCATTGAATATGAGTGCCACGTGCTTAGAGATTGTTTGCTTTACTAATATAATGATGGAAATGGTTAGGACTTTTCTAACTATGTAACCGAGCGTCGCGTTTCTTCATTTTTGTTAGATATTCTCGGATAATTGTGCTTCATCAGTGGATTCGAGACTTAAAATTGATATGCGGAAATTTGTACGAGAGTCTGTTGTTTAGTAATAGAGCTTCCGCGCTACATCGTACGTCTGATTAAAGTATACATATTATATGAAGTAATTTAATGAAGATATGTAAGTGTAGATAGTCCGTCTCTTACCTTAATGATAAATATCAAGAATAATTTTGTTGTAAAAAGAGTATTTTTTAAATTGTTATGAAAGCAATAAGTAAGTAATTCATTATTTTAATGGGTTTGGATGTTCTGATGTTAGGTTTTATTTTATTTGATACGAACTTAGGATATAAAATTGACATAAAGGTACTTATATAAATGTAAGTTAACCTTGGTTTTGAGGTATAGATTGTTTCGTATTTCGATAATTCTTCATTTTAATATTATTTGGTAATGTGAATCTCTCTTAAGGATCTGTAAGCTTCAAAAATACGAAACTTTAAAAAATAGCTGGTATATCAGTGACATCTTCATAAAAACCGTGGATGTTGTAATTTTAATGTAAATATCCATTAGCTGATTCTTCATTTTCATATCCTTAGTACTTCCTGGGAGGAATATCTTGTTAAGCTAAACGCATTATGTGATTCAATAGGTATGAAGATATCACGTGGAATGTCACGAAGTATCAATTTCGCTTAATTTTCTAAATTTGATACTTCTTATTGGTAGATTGAGAATACCTTAATATTTTAACGTAATATAACTATTATTGTAATTATCTAAAATCTCATTATAGTCTTGTATTGTAAGGGACAAAGATAAAATTGAATAAAAGTAGAAATAGCATATTGGGTGCAAAGATGTAGATTTCACAAGAAATAGAATTACAAACTTGTCATATTATATGAAATTGCTTTTAACTAGTAATTTCCTATGCACTTAAGGAGGCAAAAACACATACTGAATTTCTAAATTAAATGTAAAGACGTGAAACTAATACGTGATATATTATATTCGGAATCAGTTTTCCAGCGAAAGAATGCCATATAATATTTTCCTCCTCTCTTTATTTATAATGAAGCAACATTTTTTTTTATCGTGAATAATATCCAGTACAAAAAGCTTTCATCAGATTTGAAATCGGACTCTTCCACAGAACTTGGTATTTTGTAGAAGTACACCAGTGGTATTATAACAAGTTTATCTGCAATACGTCGATTCCCTGACTATTGTGGTTTATTATAGTCAATTTTCTTTCTTGAGTACTTAATAAATAAATCAGTGCATTGGTACATTGTTGGCAGTCGATTAAATATAATTGTTGCAGTTGTTGATAAATATTTATATAGATGTAAAGTAGGGACTGGAGTATTAGTAACGGCAAAATTAACATTAGCTGTGTGTAACAAAAATGATTAGTAAAAAAATATCTGATGCTTTGTTCCTCTGGTACTAATGGTAGGGAACGAAGCTTTCCAAATGGAATACGTTCTCATTGAATTAAGTAATAATACGTTTAATAATGGCAGATGATAATAAAACATCTCTGGAAAGGATATGAATTTTTTAATTATAGTCAGCAAACAATTTCACTAGAAATTCCATATTAAACGAGAAACTGGAGAAATAGGAAAAATAAAGAACAGAATAAAATATTAATTTTCAAAATGAAATTCTGGTATCCTTTCTGCAATAGCAATTATGCCTTATCGTAATATTAGTTGACATGATTAATTGTGATTCCGTTGACATGATACTGAAGTTAGTGAAAAATGGAACCTGTTCCAAAGAGGGACGGGCACTTTCTAATACTCTACCTACCCGTTAATAATGTTTTGTTTCGAACCTCCTGCTTTAATATAATTTAATTGTATACTGTGGTAGTTAATCTTGGCACTGGTACTTACTAACGTAGTTAATTAAAGACATTTAGATAAAATCCATATCTTCACTGGAGAAATAGTACCCACTTTTAATTTTCTCATTTAAGCTATAAGCCTGATTTCTATATGTCATTATTTTGTATATTTTGCACCAAAACTTTTAATTAACTTTATGCATCATGTGTCAGTGTAATTTTAAACAGGAGAATAAATAATTAAATATTCGATGGTATAATTTTATTTGAGCATACACGTACATCTTTTTTCGAAACAATTATGTTTCCTTTTCAACTTTCTTTCTAAATTTCATTGTAACGTATATGAAATTGAAGTATGAAATAAAATGGATTATAACATAAAAATGTCATGCGTATTAGTCTTACTGATAATATGAGCAGTAATTTCGGAGCGTTCGTTAATATTTACTTGCTCTAATTATTAACCTTTTTTCCTTTTTATTTCTTAGGTACTCATTGTAATATCTTATTACAAAACCTGCAAATAACCAGATATCCAATTTTAATTTCCCAAATAACTATCTCATAATCATATTTGTCGAAGGTTAGTTACCTACTATAATTTCATCCCACAATGATGAAAGTAGACGCCCTCCATAGTGATCACTGTAATTCTAGGAAAAGGATGTGGAAGATTCAGCGAAAGTAGAATATGAGTCGCCTTTCTTCATCTGCTAGATAAAAAAAATTACAAAAATATACCTTTGGTATGCCCTATTCTTCAACATGCCTTCATTTGCCTTCATTAATTTTTTACACGCTTCGTAGATCAATTTCTCTCTCTTTCCGCGTGTAATTCTTCGTATCTCTGATATTCCAACTCACTTTATTACAGGACGAATATGATAACATTCGAAAAACCTGTAACTCGTGTTCCCGTAAAAAGCGTTGTCAAAAATCAGCGCTTAAATTCCATTTTAATTCTCACATTCTTGTTTCTACTTCTCCTCATCAGATTAACACACATATCAAAATTTTCAATTTGTACTATTCGAATAAAATTTGGATACGACATTACACTATTAATACTATAAACACAGATGTTAATAAATATCAATCATAATTAGTTTAGTTTTGCTTGAACAGATAGAAGATTCTTTAATGCTAAATAATATAAGAAAATAAACTTTAATAATATAGAATAGTTAAGTTAGACTTACATGAACAATTTATTTAATGGAATGAATCGTGAAACGAATAAAGGAAATTTACGACACAAATGAGGGGAAATAAACTGATAGGAGAATAGGTGTTGTTAGTACATCTTGTTTGCCAAGCATAGGGAATCCGATGCATAATAAAAGATACGCAGGCGTATCTTCAGCGTCGAATTTATAATGCAAAACACACTCCGATTTTTCGCCTCAGCTCCTTCGCCGTGAAGTGTCCTCCAAGGACCTACAAACCCCATCAATCAAACATGACTTTGCAAACGCTCTGCTTTAAATGTACATGTACTGATTTCCAGCAATTCCCTAACTCCACCTCTTCGCGCGATTCCATTTCCTTTTCACCAACTCCTCTTGCAATGACAAGGAGAAAAACCTTCCGAATAACCAGATAGAAATTTCTTAATATAAGGTAATGTCAACATTTTTTGGTTCCAGAGATTTACTTTTAAATTGTGTAACGACAGAGTAGATATTCTATTGAAGCATCGTTACAGGAATTGCTGTTTCTTTTGTAAAGAATAGAAATTCCAACTTCAAACTGGAAATAATTGGATTTCCTATTCACATAAAGAAATAGTAATTTCTGAACATTTTAAAATTAATATTTGGAAAACAGTGGGGAGGGGAGAATAGTATATTATTGTATAAAACAGAAGTAGATGTTTTGAAAAATTTGACACAAAATGCATACGATTCACGCAAATTTTTTTTAGCAAGGAACAGTTAAATATTGTGTAATTATATTCAATAGTCTTTGTCCGTTAAGGAACTGAATTACGAATTAGAAGGGTGCCTACAGAATAAAGGTCAGAAATAACTGTGAACACTAATTGATTGCGAAAGTGTTTAAAAATTAGGAGACAAATGAACTAATATTTAATATAAATATTGATAATAAAATATTAACAAAAAATTTAAATAATATAAATTTCACTCAAATAAATTAAGAGGTGAACGAATTAATATTTTCAAACTTTCCCTGCAATGGAATTGTCTTCGATAGGCATCGCTCGATAGTATTCATAACAACATTCCTTATACTTAATGGTGATTTATGACGAACTTTGAACCAGTTATTTAGCACAGTAATTTCTATATTAAGAAGAATAATTCAAAATTTCTCCTCTTGCGCCTAGTAATCCTTATCTACTTTTCGGTTCCAAATTCGTGGATCAACTTTGATTCTCAAATTTCCCATAAAAGGACGAACCTTTTTCCAATTCGTGACAATATTCCTTATCCTTAATGTTGAATAATGACGAATTTTGAATTAGTCATATATAACACAATGTAGGATACCATTTCTGAAAGAAATCACGAATCGACCATTACCGACAAGAACAACTTATAAACCGATCAATATTACCTAGAAGCAACGGGAAAAGCTATTTTGGGCGACAAAATTAGATTGCGTGCTCCTTACGGGGAAGTGAAACGTAGATTAGGAAAAGCATAAAAGCCCGGCCTTTAAGACCAAAACAGACATCTCAGAAGTCGATTGTAAATTCGAGTGCGTCTTTGCGTATATTCGTTCCGCTATCTCGTAGTCCTTTTCCATAGTTAAAATAGTTTTGTGGGTTTTGAGCTTGTGTTATACTGTTCCTTGTTGTTGTGTCAACTGTTGGTGTCTGAAAACCAGTTATCGCCATCCTACAATGGTAACTTCAACATTATGAAAGTTAATTCCAAGCTTCTGCGTGAAAAAAAGAATTGCTTTCCTTCCATTTGTTATTGTACTTCAACTTCTAAGTTCTAAATTCATCGATCGTCCACGATTCTCGATCTTTCCCAACAGAGAATCGGTCCTCGTTACACATGCTTCGATATCATCCGCTAACGATCCCTGTCCTCATAGCGGAAGTTCGGCTCAGTTACATGAATCACCGCGAGTCTATTCGCGCGGAAGTCTGTAAAGCACGCTCTTAAATCAGGACGCACATGCCCTTATCCCCGGTAGATTTGTCATTAAAGAGACTTTATCCGGTTTTTCAACCAGCTTGAATATGCATCGGGTAAGCACAGGTCGGTTGAATGTGGAGCACAAGGAACAACGGGTAAATAAATCCAGCTTTCTCGCAAGCTCGACGCCGCCCTAAGTTGTTTCAGCTAAGAAATCGACGTTACCGTCCATTGAAAGTTTACCTGCGGAATAACATGGCAATTGGAAACTAAATTTATACGGTTGTATTAAAGGGGAGCTATTTTAAAACTGCCTGTGCCCAGGAGAACTCCTTAGTTGCACGTTAAAGTGCAGAGGTTTATCGCTCCTGTATGCACAAGGAGTGGGAGGAGATAAATATTTAATTGCAAGCAGTGGATGTCCCTTTTTTTCTGGTTATGAGGGAATCTGAGAGGTCTTTGGATTAGAATAGGAAACTAGTTATGGCGTTGAATGGAATGGTTGTACTAGACTTGCCATGAATGATCCAGTCACTGGCGAATGTAATTCTTGGAAAATGAACTGAAAGGAAATACTGGAAAATTGATCATATTATAGTATTAGAAGAAAAATCGTGATATTAAGTAAATATGTAATTTTTAATTACTTGCATGGGAATAGACATTCAATCCATTGCAGGATTAGTATTAAATGAGAATATTTTCCATTCATATAGATATAAGGAGTGGGAGAAGATATATTAGTTTTCGTTTATTTATGATTAGGTAGAAGTAAGTGGGAATGTAAAATATCGTGCAAGATAAAGAGGGAAATGGAAGCGTTAAACTTGATACGGAGGGATCTTTAAATTTTACATCTTATGGGTATCGATAAAGTTTGGAAAATGTATTAGAGGTTATAAATCATTCACTTTTTATTTTCATCTTCCAATTCTTTGTTATAACTTCTTTTACAATAGAGGCTTAATTAAAGTGCATTTATTTAGTACGTTGCATCCTTTAGATATTCGTTACGTAATTAATTTAATGTTGTTATAAAAATTTCGTATCTCCCGTTTTTCCTTTGAATTTCTTACACGGCACAGTAATTTTTCAAGCTACAAGTATGGCATTAAGAAATCAGTAAAGAAAGTTTAGAGGCTACAAAAATCTTGTTTACAATATTTTGTCGTAATCCTACGTAAACCTACACTTAAATAGAGCATGCACGAAAAATATTAGTACACCATTCCGTCTGAAACGTACTCAAAATTAACTATTCCAGAAACAATTACTGGGATAAGTCGTCCAATTATTTACATACACGATAAAATCATACTACACCAATTATAGTAGTTAATAATAATTATAATAACAGTATTTCCCGAGAAACTGCCTTTAAATTCTGAATAGTCAAGACGACGAATCTTCAAAATCAACGAAACAAAATGGGCATGTATATTCTAGGGAATAAGCGTTGCAGCAGGAAGTTCTAATTAATGGCTTCGTCAAGCCTGGAATGAACGTTTTCATTTGCAGCAGCCAAGCGTATTCCAGTCACTCTTGTTTGATCAAATCGCGAGCCTATTCGCTCATTTTTTCGCACAGTGAAAGGAATTAATAATAGATACGACGATTCGTTTGAAAATTGCTGAGGAGGCGTAGGATTGAGCTTCGTTTAAAGTCAAACGCCGCTATGTTGTAGAGTGGAACAACCGCGCCGGAAGTCATACAGCTCGCATGCATGCAAAAGGTAAAAGGGATAAATAAATAGACCTCCGCTTTTATGACGTACCGTGACCTACTGCTAGTCGCCGGTTAGCGGCGTATATATTAGGCTTGCGACTACAATCGGAAAATACCCTTTCGTTAGCGTTCGATATGCGTTCTACCGCGGCGACACGATTATATTCTGGAGTCGTAAACACGGTATTTGCATCGAATGCATTTTGATAGAGGTAACTGAATATCTAGCAACTTGTTTCTCCGCTCAATTACTTTTCATTACATACAACCATGTGCAATAGCGGATCTACGATACCTTCGCCTGTGAGCAGTTATTACTTTGCGAGGAGATATCGTAGAATAATATTTGTGATCTTCATATAAAGGGCAAAGCCGTACTCGTACATTTTTCGATTGAATATTCACTGGGATATTTTTTTGTGGAATACGGAGACAGGACTTCGGTTAAAAGATTGGGAAACCCTTATGGTTCCAGTTTCCCCTAAGCAATATTTTCTTGGCTCTAAATTGGGGAAAGCAGGTCCACTGAAATATTTAGAATGCAAAAGCTCCATGAAAATTAATATACGATTTTTGATTGCTAGGTGACTCCTTTCCGAGTTAATTATTTTAGTGAATTCCGATCCTGCTTGTTATTAGCACAAAAACCAGATGGAATCTTACTTGCTTCTAATAATTATGACGGGTGCGTGTTAATGGAATTTGATCCTGTGTATATTCTACCATACAAATGTTTTAGTTAGTGCCACATAGCTGGTATACCCTTCATTCAGTCTAAAATTACTTGGAAACGGAAAATTGCCAATTAAATTTCATGGTGCGACTTTAGTGACTTTACACACCGTAATTCAACGTAATGTAAAAAAATAAATATTCTTTAGTGAAACTGCCAGTGTTCCATTTTTTACAAATTTTCAGCAAGAAACTGTCTCTGTTTCCTACAGTAAAACAGTCTAAATACAAATTCAATCCAGGGATGCGAAAGTAAGGCTCACGAAGGTATGCAAACGATATACATAGTAGCGTATGGCCTCAACCTCTTACACTACGATAAAGGGTCTAATTCGCCGTGAGTTTCTCCTGCTAAATCCCATAAATGTCAATTGCTCTTGCATTAGACTGGAATGAAGGGTATTTTGACGCACGCGAACTTGAAATAAATCCTGCAAATTAGTAAAATTTTGTTTCGAATTGTATGAGCATGCAAGTTCCCAATTAAAATTCAATAATATCCGTATGCTCAGATTCTCGTAAATAAATCATGGTGTAAGGAGCTATGACAGAACTGTAAGAATTGACATTAATTAGTATATTGAACCTGCCAAAGTTCAAATCCAAAATCATTTCCAAACCTTTAATTTGAATTTCCACATTCAATCGATCATTGCTTTTGTCACATGATTGCGTGATACTGCGTTCTATATACGTTAAATTAACTTTTCTCTATTTTTCCTAACTCTTCTTTCCTTTTCACAACCGTGGGTCATTTAATCTGTGTTAGGTATAGCGTTAAGTTTCAAATGACGATGCGTGGAATGCCGGAATAAAATAATTCCACGCTTTAATTAGTACCCGATTTTCGTTAACAGCTTTAAGTTTTATCGCCGACTTTTCAGCGGGAAGTACTCGAATCGCTATTTTTCCGCAACGATGGAAACGCCGAGGGCAAAAGGTTGACCCTGCACTCGATCGGTGGAACTCATTCCACGGTCTAATTCAAATTTCTCCGCAAATCCTTGCTACGATAGACGCTTACTGGTGCGTAACGGAAGTATATAATGATAATATCTGATTTTCCTGACCGCAATGGATAGCATTACGGGCGTGATACGGCCAGAATTTCCACGTCGTTCTCGCGAACGCGCGCGTGAGCGAAGATACACGGCTTCGCGGATTTGGATTGAATGCATTTGGCATTCGTTCGAGACGGAAGACCAAGAAACCGAAGAGATACTTCGGCGGCAGGAATAAGAGAACTGTCTACAGATTCGACACCATCATCAATGTTATTGATCATATGAATATCCAGAATTTAATAATATTGAATTTGATTCTTATATAATATCTTATTCAATAATTGATCAATTTCGTTTATTAGATACAGATAATCGTATAGTAGTACCAATAAAATTACCTTTACGTTTATTAATTTCATCAACTGATGTTATTCATTCATGAGCTATTCCTTCTTTAGGAATTAAAATTGATGCAATTCCTGGTCGTATAAATCAATTCAATTTATTTTGTTTACGTCCTGGATTATATTTTGGTCAATGTTCAGAAATTTGTGGTTAAATCATAGTTTTTTATACCTATTACTTTAGAAAGAACATCAATAAAATATTTTATAAATTGAATTAACAATAAAATTTAATTTAAAAATTAGTTAAATTTTATAACATTAAATTGTCAATTTAAAATTAATATTAAATATATTATTTTTATTATTTTTCATTGAATGTCTTAAGTTTAAAGAATTGATTTTTCAAATCAAATATAGTATCATTAAATTACTTTTAATGAAAAATTAATTCCACAAATAATACCAATTAAATGGACACTCATTTTTGTATATGTTTATTAAATTTAATATATATATATATTAATTAATTTAAATTTAAATAAAATTATTGTAATAAAAAAAAAGAAAATTAATTTTCTAAATTTATTTGAAACATTTGATACAATAACTAATTTAAATTATTTTTCAAATTGATAAACATTTAATTTTTGTGGCCTATGTAACGTCTATAATTATCCCTTGCTTCTCTAATTCTCCATATCTCAAACAGAATCGATTGGCCGAGGAATTCTTCGCGTAACAATAGCAGGGGTGAACTGATTGCTCATCCGGGGATTACCGTAGCTCGTTTAAACTGCAGTATGGGCTGTAATCCATTTCGCCGGAGGTTTTGAAGAATGACGTTTCCAAATTATCAGATATCCGTGGCAAATAAACTAATTGAAATCATGGACACACTTTCGAGAATAAAATACATTTGGATGACTATGAATAAGCCTGATGGAATCGTATGCATTCGTGATTAACGGACCATCCAGCTACGTCACGCGAAATGGATTTCCAATTCATGAAATGTTTGATGTCGTTTGAAAGGCTTTCCTTGTGACCGAGAGCGATATTCTGGCATTAATATTTCAAGGAAGCATAGACGGAACTTCCTGTATTACTCTTCGCGTGATGGATATTTTTTCCATCTTTACATTTCATTTTGGATAGCGTTCTATTGACTGATTGTGGGAATATAACGAAAAATTGTAAAATTACTTTGGATTTCAAGTACAGCGTCTAATTTAATATCGTGCACCGTAATTTGTATGCATCTCTGCAGAGTTTATAAAATTTTTTTACGAAATATGGACGACTCGCTGTAAGAGAAATTTTTTGACACTACGTGGTGCTAGCACTATTTGACATATTTCTCGCATCTCTGTCGTCGAACGAAGTTTCTCGTGAACATTTGATGTTAATCGTTCTTCTAATGTATTATGAAATTTTTCTGCCTTCAATTTTAATTATTAATTATTGCACAATTAATATTTTGCTTCCAATTTTTCAAACTTACCAATCACGTAATCAAACCTTAATTTGAAAAAGTTATAATGATATTTCTCGTCGACCTTATTTGGCTTTCTCGATCCATCGACCTTATCCAAGTATTGGAAAATTTTCAAAATCTTTCCATTTTCGTCTACCATCTAATTATGTACAACATAGGAAGACTAACCTATTGGAATCATAGGTACACGATTTGAAATGACCACAGAATACATACCCCAAGTCGAAATATCTTACAACGCTATCCTTTCCAGACATAGTATCCATTAAAAAATTCCAACAAAATCCATGAAAATCACTAAATGGATTGCCTTCTACCGCCGAACAAGGTTAACAGAATTCAGAATAGAAGATGCTTCAAGTTGAAAGAACTCCGTAAGAACGTATATTTAGAATAATCACTTGAAAATTAGCTACGTTCCACGCTCCAACTGTTATTTTCACTTATACGATTTATTCAACATCTCAATAAAATTCACCCAAACATATGCAACCAATCATATTCAATACCATAGAATCAACAAGTTTTCTTCCTCCGACTCCCAAGTATGCCCAGTATATCTCATTGGAGGAGATATATAGATAATTGTTCGATTGAAGCCGATTACTCCCCATTTCCTAACCATATAATAACATTCACCAAGCACATGTAACAACCTGGACAAACACCACGCACCCACATCAGACAGTCCCTATAGTCACCAGGATTCAATGTAAGTAACGAAAAATCACCCAACGCTTCCTCACTGGTCATTCCAATGTCCCTGCAGCGAATTAACGCAGAGCTCGTTCTGCAGTCGCACGAGAAAGTGAACGGTCCTCGAATAAGGTATATAGGATCCGCAAATAAATCAATCTCGAACTCCCTACGGCACATAATAGGATTTAGCAACGGTCGGTTCCTGTTGCGATGCGTTTTACGTGCCGCCTCTTTTCGCCAGCGCTACGCGAATGCGTCAAATTTAGTGGCTCGAATAACGGTGATTTTTATTATGCGGCACTGTTAACCACCGGCTATAGAATAATACGTGTTTGCGGTGGAGGAACAACGTACGTGTTGTCGTGCGCGTTGGGTGTATATATTCGGCCATCTTCCAATACGGTGCACCATCCTGTCGCTGGTCGCCATACCAATGCATCGGCTTCTCGAATGCCAAAGCCACAGGTAAAGGTCGTAATGACGCGTCCAGTTTCAGGATGTACAGCTTCCGACCGCACCAAAACGAATGAGGGAGCCATAGCGGCGTGGGAAGAAGCTTCGTCCTGCTCGCGTGCCGATCACTCTTTTCTTGTCTCACGATCCTCGCTCTTCGCGCTCCCGCGATGGCCCTGTCGGTACGCTGCTGCGTTGACTGCATCGTTTATTGGTATTAACCATTTGCGCTTTTTTTTTCGCAATGAGCCCACAACAATTCTAATCTTCTTATGTATGTAGTCATAGAATCCGGTTGAGGCCATTTATGGTGGAATGAAATTAGAAAATCACGAGTAATTCATTTCCATATCCCACGTGAAGTTACTTCTAGCCCAGTTATTGTCATATAGTCAACACTTAAGCTAAACAAACATGTTAACATTGCAATTAACTTGAGATCACTCTTCTCCATTGCAGTATTGTTAGTGGTGGATGAAATGATAACAATATTTATTTAACAGTTTAATAACAGAACACAAATTATAATTGATTTATTTAAAATAGACTCGCTTCTCTCTGCGATATAATTTATACACGACCTTCTTACACACTACGTCTTTTTCTTGTGACCTTCCTCCAAGGACTAACTGTTTTCCACGACCCATAGACATACTCGTCACACAGATATATTCTTCCACACAAGCATTCTTCACACTTATATCAAACATACTATGACAGCTACCACCACAATAATAACCAGAATTCATTACTTATTAGAATCCCATGCATGCTTGTTCCACTCATCTTAACACATATATACTCAAAAATCTATGTAATCACTGCCACAATCTCCCCCTTGGTTTCAGAGTCTTTTGCACACGTGAAGCTTTTTATATTTGTTAATAAATTTGGTCCACTCAACGCTTCAGTAATGCAATCTGCATCCATACTTTGCTTGGGTACATGTGTCACTCTCACTATAAAACTGGATACAATTTCTTTAATATAATGACACTGCCTATTTAATAATATTGTCTTTGTTTTAATGTTACCTACGTTTGCCAATTTAACCGCATTTAAATTATCGCATTTTAATTCTTTTCATTCACACGACACTCCAATCTCTTTCAACAAGCCACTCATCCACGGAATTTCCTTTAATCCTTCCATCATCGTCTCATATTCACTTTCAGTGGAAGAGAGTGCAACTGTCGCTACCTTTTTACTTCTCCAATGGACTAGATCTCCATTTCGGTAAACTAAAATACAACTGAATGGCTTGGCATCCTCAGTGCAGCCCCGTGAAGCAGCTGTGTTACAATTTATTCCTTTCTTCTGATTTGTGTTCCCATATTCCATTTGTTAATTTATTGTCCCTTTCAAATGTCGGAGTACTCTTTTCAATGCATTCTTGTGCAATGTTCTTGGATTTTTGCTAAATAGTGATAAACAACTTAGTGCAAAAGAAATATCGGTTCTCGTTGGTACGCCTAGGCATATTAATCTTCCTAGTAGCTCTTGATACCTTTTTCCATCGCTCATCGGCCTGTCATCATCTTCGCTCAATTTACGATGTACATCAACAGTCGTACCTACCGCATTACAATCCCTCATTCCATATGCATTCAATAAACGTTTTATACAGCTTTGTTTCCTAATGATTAACTCTTGATCTTTGTAATTTAATTCTTTTCCTGATAATGGTTTACTTACACCAAGGTTCTGTAATTCGATATGATTTTTTAGTATATTAATATATTTTTCTTCAAACAGATCTTCACTACTGACTACGGTCATATCGTCCACGTGTATGCCACAGTATAGAAAATTGTTTCCTTTTCTTATAAAGAATAGACATGAATCATGTATACACTGTTTAAGACCAAACTGTAACAAAGTATCAGTTAAGTATATGTTCCAGCACCTACTTGCATGTCCATTGATACTCTTCATTAGTTTACAGTATTGTCCCCTTTTCTTTTTATAACATCAGGCATCTCCATGTAAAATTCTTCGTCCAATGTTCCATGCAAAAATGCAGTTTTTATGTCATAACTCTTAATTTTTCTTTTGCGTTCTGCACATATGATGAGCAACGATCGCAATGTCTCCATTCTAATTGTCAGTGAGAATGTCCCTTCGTAATCCAATACAGGTCTATGAGCACTACCCAATGCCACTAATCGTGCTTTTGATCAACTTTCTAAAGTTTCACAATTTTCTTTTATTATAAGCATCGACTCACATTTAATTACCTTTTTATCTTTCAGTCGATTCACTACACTTGTTGTCACACTTGATGTTTCTGTGATGATTCTATTCCACTCTATATTGCTTCTCATCATTGATTCCATTCTGGAAATTGTCGTGCCTCTGTTATCGTAGTACGAATTTTTTTTTAAACACTTCCCATTGCTTCTTGATTTTGAATCCTTGAAGATCTTCTTACGTTCCCTTGTTCATTCAATATTTCATGTTCACCTTTTCTCATATATCCTTTTACTTTAATTGCTTCTCTCGTCACATTCTTCTGTCTTCCAGACTTTTTCAAGTTTGTTGCTTCTGCTTGTTCAATAGTTATTTCTTAATATTCATTAATTTGCTCTACCCTAGTGCCTTCATCGTTGTCAATTCTAATTCTTGTAACATCATAATCGCTGCTTTCATCGTCACTGACAATTTCCACATCATTCATTCCAATTATTAATTGTCTTTCCTCTTCAAAGATTTCTTGCGGTATCTCGTTACCGTTTTCATCTTTTTTTACTTCTAAATTAACAGGAGTTAGGTTTCCATTATTTGCACTTTCTTTGTATCTGTGCAAGACTGATCCGTTCCTTTCTCCATCGAATCTTAAATCACTGTGTTAACTGACTGCTCCAAAATTCGTCATCATTCAACATTAGGGATAAAGAATGTTGTTATGAATAATATCGAACGATGCCTATTGAAGGTAATTCCTTTGCAGGAAATGGTTGAAGACATTAATTCGTTGGCCCCGTAATTTATTTGAGTAAAATTTATATTATATAAAATTCACGTTAACATTTTATTATAAATACTTATATTAAATATTAATTCATTTGTCTCCTAATTTTTAAACACTTTCACAATTAATTAGTACTTACAGTTATTTCAGACTTTTATTTTGTAGGCACACATCTAATTCGTGATTCAGTTCCTCAACGGGTAAAGAATATTGAATATAATTTCACAATATTTATGTTTCTTGCTAACGAAATTTGCGTGAGTCGTATGCATTTTCTGTCAAATTTTTCAAAATATCTACTTCTGTTCCATACAATAATATACTATCCTTCGCTCCCACTCTTTACCAAAAATTAATTTTAATATGTTCAGAAATAACTATTTCTTCATGTGAAAAGAAGGTACAATTACCTCCAGATTGAAGTTGGAATTTCTATACTTCACAAAAGAAACAGCAATTCCAGTAGCGATGCTTCAATAGAATATATCCTCGATCGATACACCCTTTGAAAGTAAATTCCTGAAATCAAGAAATATTGACATTACTTTATATTACGAAATATTTATCTGGTCATTCGGAAGGTTTTTTCTACTTGACATTGCACGAGGAGATGGTGAAAAGAAAATGGAATCGCGCGAAGGGGTGGGGTTAGGGAATTGCTGGAAGTCAGTACATGTACAATTAAAGCAGAGTGTTGGTAAAGTCATGTTTGATTGATGGGGTTAGGAGGTTCTTGGAAATTCGACGCAGAAGACACGCCTGCGTATCGTTTATTATGCATCGGATTCCCTATGCTTGGCAAACAAGATGAACTAATAACACTTATTCTTCTATCAGTTTATTTCCCCTCATTTGTGTCGTAAATTTCCTTTATTCGTTTCACGATTCATTCCATTAAATAAATTGTTAATGTAAGTCTAACTTAACTATTTTATATTATTAAAGTTTATTTTCTTATATTATTTAGCATTTAAGAATCTTCTATCTGTTCAAGCAAAACTAAACTAATTATGATTGATATTTATTAACATCTGTGTTTATAGTATTAATAGTGTAATGTCGTATCCAAATTTTATTCGAATAGTACAAATTGAAAATTTTGATATGTGTGTTAATCTGATGAGGAGAAGTAGAAACAAAAATGTGAGAATTAAAATGGAATTTAAGCGCTGATTTTTAACAACGCTTTTTACGGGAACACGAGTTAAAGGTTTTTCGAATGTTATCATATTCGTTCTGTAATAAAGTGAGTTAGAATATCAGAGATACGAAGAATTACACGCGGAACGAGAGAGAAATTGATCTACGAAGCGTGTAAAAAATTAATGAAGGCAAATGAAAGCATGTTGAAGAATAGGGCATACAAAAGGTATATTTTTGTAAATTTTTTTATCTAGCAGATGAAGAAAGGCGACTCATATTCTACTTTCGCTGAATCTTCTACATCCTTTCCCTAGAAGTACAGTGATCACTATGGAGGGCGTCTACTTTCATCATTGTGGGACGAAATTATAGAGGGTAACTAACCTTCGACAAATATGATTATAAGATAGTTATTTGGGAAATTAGAATTGGATATCTGGTTATTTGCAGGTTTCGTAATAAGGTATTACAATGAGTATCTAAGAAATAAAAAGGAAAAAAGGATAATAATTAGAGCAAGTAAATATTAACGAACGCTCCGAAATTACTGCTCATATTATCAGTAAGACTAATATGCATGACATTTTTATGTTATAATCCATTTCATTTCATACTTCAATTTCATATACGTTACGATGAAATTTAGAAAGAAAGTTGAAAAGGAAACATAATTGTTTCGAAAAAAGATGTACGTGTATGCTCAAATAAAATTATACCATCGAATATTTAATTATTTATTCTCCTGTTTAAAATTACACTGACACATGATGCATAAAGTTAATTAAAAGTTTTGGTGCAAAATATACAAAATAATGACATATAGAAATCAGGCTTATAGCTAATATGAGAAAATTGAAAATGGGTACTATTTCTCCAGTGAAAATATGGATTTTATCTAAACGTCTTTAATTAACTACGTTAGTAAGTACCAGTGCCAATATTAACTACCACAGTATACAATTACATTATATTAAAACGAGAGGTTCGAAACAAAACATTATTAACGGGTAGGTAGAGTATTAAAAAGTGCCCGTCCCTCTTTGGAACAGGTTCCATTTTTCACTAACTTCAGAATCATGCCAACGGAGTCACAATTAATCATGTCAACTAATATTACGATAAGGCATAATTGCTATTGCAGAAAGTATACCAGAATTTCATTTTGAAAATTAATATTTTATTCTGTTCTTTATTTTTCCTATTTCTCCAGTTTCTCCTTTAATATGGAATTTCTAGTGAAATTGTTTGCTGACCATAATTAAAAAATTCATATCCTTTCCAGAGATGACTTATTATCATCTGGTACTATTAAACGTATTATTACTTAATTCAATGGAAACGTATTCCATTTGGAAAACTTCGTTCCCTACCATTAGTACCAGAGGAACAAAGTATGAGATATTTTTTTATTAATCATTTTTGTTACACACTGCTAAGGTTAATATCGCCGTTACTATAACTCCAGTCCCTGCTTTACATCTATATAAATATTCATCAACAACTGCAAGAATTATATTTAATCGACTGCAAACAATGTACCAATGCACTGATTTATTTATTAAGTACTGAAGGACGAAAATTGACTATACTAATCCGCAAGATTCGGGGAATCAACATATTGCGGATAAGCTTGTTATAATACCACCGTTGTACTTCTGCAAAATATCACGTGGTGTGAGGAAGTTCGATTTCAAATCGGATGAAAGCATTTTGTACTGGATATTATTCACGGTAAAAAAATGTTGCTTCATTGTAAATAAAGGGAGGAGGAAAATGTTGTATGCCATTTTTTCGCAGGAAAACAGATTTTGAATTTAATATATCACGTGTTAATTTCACGTCTTCGCATTTAATTTAGTAATTCAGTATGTATTTTTGCCTTGTCAAATGCGTAGGAAATTATTAATTGAAAGTAATTTCGTATAACTTAACAAGTTTGTAATTCTATTTCTTATGAAATTTACATCTCTGCACCCAATGAGCTCTTTCTACTTTTATTCATCTTTATTCTTGTCTATTACAGAACAAGACTATAATGAGGCTTTAGGATATCAAAATAATAATTATATTACATTAAAATATTAGAGTGCTCTCAATCAAGCAATAAGAGGTATTAAATTTAGAGAATTAAGCGAAATTAATTCTTCGTGACACTTCACGTGATGTCTTCATACCTATTGAATCACATAAAGCGTTTAGTCAAACAAGATATTCCTCACAGGAAGTACTAAGGATATGAAAATGAAGAATCAGCTAATGGATATTTACATTAAAATTACGACATCCATGGTTTTTATAAAGACATCACAGGTATGCCAGCTATTTTTGAAAGTTTCGTAATTTTGAACCTAACAGATACTTAAGAAAGATTCACACTTCCAAAGGATATTGAAATGAAAATTTATCGAAATACCAAATCATCTATACCTCAAAATCAAGGTTAACTTACATTTATATAAGTACCTTTATGTCAATCTTGTATCCTAAATTCGTATGAAGTAAAATAAAGCAAAACGTCAGAACTTCCAAACCAATTAAGATAATGACTTACTGACTCCTTGTTTTCATAACAATTTAAAAAATATTCTTTTTACAACAAAATTACTCTTGATATTTATCATTAAGGTAAGAGGTGGGTTATCTACACCTACATATCTTCTTTAAATTACTTGATATAATGTGTATACTTTAATCAGAAATACGTTGTAACTCGGAAGCTCTAATACTATGCAAATGACTCTCGTACAAACTTCCGCTAATCAATTTTACGTCTCGAAACCACATATGAATCGCGCTTAACCGTGAATATCTAAGAAGAATGAAAACCTCGAGCCACAGTTACACCGATAGAAAATTTCCAACCCTTTCCATCAATTTATTAGTAAGGCAAGTTATTGCTAAATACGAAGCACTTATACTCAATGTTTGATTGCTGAAAAGCTATAAGCACTGCGTGTAAAGCGTGTATAAGCACTGGCCTTCGAATCCACGACCATTCAAGCGTCCGGCATTGGGAAACGTTAAAAGGGATAAAAAGCACATTTCATTCAACATTTCATTCCGCATTCTCGTTTCATCTGTCTGCGTGGAATCGTCCACTGCTATTAGATATCACCTCGATAACTCCACTGGATGCACATTCGTTTACAATCCCTCTTTCAAGTTAGATTTGTATGGCTTTCTCGGTTCATTGTGTGGCTGGAAGATCGAAATCTCGGCGTGCCTTGTTGCCTTTCGTTTACTGTAACTGAATCATAAATCTCCGTAGAGGATTCAGTCGGCGAATTGATTAAATCCAATTTATTGTGAGACGATACTTGGAAAGACACATTGTGACTGCAGAATTAGACCCACGGAGATAATCCGTAAAATTTTTTGGAAAAGCGGTAATAAGACCGATGCGAACCTTGTCAGTTACAATAATCGCAATAACAATTAACCCATTGTAATTTGAAAACATTTTCATTTCTTCGATCTGTAGCGAGTACAATCAGATTTCTGAACTGGAAGATATATTTAAAACAAAAATTTTGTTTGAAAAGATGAAGTTAATGATATTTGCGAGTCTCCTTGAAGTGCTGTCTTATTTAGTGTCTTCATTTTAACTGGTTCCTGAAGATAAAAGCAAATAATAAATTGCAGGTCAGCGATGTTGGCCTAGAGCTACAAGCGGTGTGCAAAGTGTTGTCAAATTTTTCGTGAGAGTAAGTTGTAAAGAACACATTTTAAGTAATACTGTAGCATTAAAAATACGTATAGTATTACGTAAATATTACCTAAGGAAGGGAATATAATAGGAAAATTGTAGAAATCGTGTGAATATCACATTTTAAAGATATAGGTAAAATTTTGTATGACAGATGAAATAATAGGATCCAAGTAAACAAATGTAAAATATAAAGATTAAGTGCACCCCCATTTTCACTCATACCTTTGAAACGTGATACTTCCGATCTTTGAATTTTTATAATGATATAGTGCTTCTGCAACTTACATTAATATTATAGTAAATATTTACATTAATTTTACCACCATATTAAAAACTAGACTTTTACGCATTCTAAGATTAGATTTATTAGATTCTCTTATGTAAAATTTATTTAATTATCGAAATCACTTCACTCCCCTTCGCATGACTCTTCATCTCATAGTACTTGCTTACTCTAATTTCACGTGAATATTTACAATAATTTACGATTCGTAGGATCTACGACATCTTATTCACACATTTTCTAAAAGTGTCCCACATTCTTCATTACTACCATAGTCAAATGCAATTTTAATAATCGTTTGCACAATGTAAATTTTTCTATTATTCTCCATTATGTGTTCACAGCATAGTGAAACGCTGCGCGAGGTTCAACATTTTGTTTGAGGAAGGAAAGGATATTATAAGTAGACGCTCTCTCGTCCTATACCTTCGAAAGGAAAAAGACCAAGTAACGAACTGCTGATTATTAATCCCTTTATAGCGACTAAATCTCAGAAGAGTGCAGAGACATAGAGTCCCACTTGGCTCGTATTGTATTTGTTCGAGTCGAAAACATGTTCGACGTACGAAACTCGACGTACGATACTCGACGTACAGGTTCGAATCCAGCCTTAAAGGCAGGAATCCAGCATGCGTGTTTCTGATAAGCACGTGAAAGCGTACGTACAACTTCGTTCGAAGTCGTTCTGCTCCAAATGGGATAAGATAAGTCTTATCTGACTCCCACGTTTGACCGCTAACGGTACGATTCTCCTTCGCGCTTCCTGACCACGTTGCAGATGGAACGTACAGCGATAATCTCCCGATTATGACTGTGCAGGAGGAATCGATCCCCTTTCTCGTGAATTATTTCGACGTCATTGGCAAAGTTGATGGTAGACGGGTTAAATTACGAGGATAAATTACGAAATAAGAACTGTTTAAACGACGGAGCATCATCTGAGAATGTATATAACAATGTATATTGTAAGAGCATCCCTGAGGTAATGAAATAGATGAGAAACTTTTCGGCAAAATTTATGAGAAAATGAGGATAGACGAGATTTTTTAAAGGAGAACACGGAGTGGTGTGTCTTTGGAGTTTTGTTTGGTGTCTACGATGACAGGTTTTGTTAAATTGGAAAACTTTATGGTGTAAGATTGAAGCGAAACAGGAAGGTGATTGTTGGAATTTTGGATATGCTTATGTATATGCAAACGTATATTTAAATATATCGTATATTGGCTGTGTAAATAAGATAATTAATATTAATCGAATGACATAGGGAATGAAATATGGATAGAATGGATAATTAATTCGAAACCTTGATGGGTGGTTGTACACACATTTTGACGGTAAAGAAGGTAAACGTGGTATCGTGACCGAAAGATCTTGCCCTAGAACATTTCTTTCATCCAAATAAGACTAACTAAGACAATTTTAAAAAGGTTACAAGGGTAATGGGCTACCAATATTATAAGCTAACTGTAGGAAAACAGCATTTGCTACATAATATTAAACAGACAACTAAATTTGCTGTCAAAGAATATGAATTACTAAGTTTACTGTAATAACAAATTAATCAGTTCATTAATTTGCGATAAAAATGAAAGGCACGAAAATAAATTACAAGATTTAATTATAAATTTCTCGTATCACTCATTAAATGAATTTTATATGGGAATAGATAACTTTAAGTAGCACTGTCCAATAAATATTAACTTCCTTTTAAATCTGTTATAACCATTTCGTAATTCTTTCAGAGTTTACTTTATCAAAGGCGAATGCGTAATCTAAGTTGTTCTAGCATTCCCAGATAAAAAAAGAAAGTACCTTTATACAAGAATAAACAGTTAAGAATGTTAAGAGGTTCATTCTTGTCTTACAAGTTAGATAAGAGTATCCCGAGTTAATCAATGTATCTAATTAAAACTATTTTTGCTTCTGAATAATTATAACTAGTTATCAGAGTTTAGAAATAAATCTCCGACCATACTTCATACGAATATTCTTGGATTTTTATAAAAATTTATTATATGGTACGTATTTGCTTCAGTGCAGAGTATTCTGTAGATTTCTCTGAAGAACAAGCCACCCAGAAACAATATTAAGATGATGTTCAATATTGGTAGAACGGCAAAGTATATATCCGCAATCCGAAAAGCAAACATATAAAAAGAAGTACGGTTGATTTAATAAAGCGATGTGTACAAGAGAATTCCTTAACTTAGAAATCCTGTAAATGTTATTATTAATTTTGCATAAATTTTGAGTTTATCCTTAACATCTAATTGATATTGTTAATAACAAAATACCCGAATAATTCGTTTACAATAGAAATAGAAAAAGGTATGAAGATATCGACTATTATAGAGAAAAAGTAATTATTAACAAAATCGACAATATTCGAAAATCCTCGGCCGATTTCGGAAACCGATTGCGGACCATATAAAAGGGGCACCGCGCGATAGCTCCGATCTTTGCCGGGTGACGCTCGGACGGGGCACTTTGGGGTTTGAACTAGGCACTGTCAGGACTTTATCAATGGGACCTCGGCGACCTTCCCGAGGGTCAGATGTGTGCAAGCTGGCTTTGGTAAATAAATTTTCATGCTGTTTTTATTTCGGCTTTATTTTCTCGTTTCGATTCAAATATATCGTTGTAGTCTTTAATATGTCTCATCCTTCCCCTTTCTAATCAGTTATTTTCCTGGACTGATTTACACATTTCCTTTATAGGTTTATTTTATGAATTCGCTGGTTTGAACTCGAGATAATTTGCTGTTTTGAAGTTTTCGGTAGTAAATTCCAAGATTTCAAACAGGGGGTCGGAGGTGCAGTTGGAGGTGGCATTGGGGTAGGGTGGTGCTGAGGTGTAGATGGTTGGCGGTCATTGTCTAGATCCTCGGGATAGTTGATAGCCATTGTCCGCCCCAGGAGAACATAACCACCCATCCTTGTTTCCTTTCAGAATCTACATATTTTTATTTCCGAATTCTTTCATCGTTGGTTTGTTATCTCGAATTCGGTATTATATCATCGATTGATTGCTTCCATTTCGTTCAACTTTACGGTTTCTATTCGTATCGCTTCTATTCTCTTTCCTATAACTAATCCGTTTTCCTTTGTGTTTATATTTAAACTAATATGTCCTCCTTCTAGCTTTCAGGTTTCTCAAGATTTAGTCTGGAAGACATCGTTGGACAACGAGGTATGCGTGCGTTTAGGCACTACTAGTTACAAGATAGAAGACATTGCTGAAAGACGAGGGATGCTTGCGTTTAGATTTAGGTAGTTATAAATAGTTTTAGGATAGATTACTAATCTATTACTCACATGCGCGTTAACTGTACAAAGGTAAGCTACATAACTTGGAGCGAATGCATCAATTCCTTATTCTTCCTTCCTTATCCCTCTCGTCTACCAAGTAGAACATAATTGTACTCGCGATAATCGCGATCGATCTTTGGTAACGACTAGCCCACGCGACGTACTCTCGTGTACTAGATAATTTCATGCTTCGCAAGTCAACGTCGTGACTCGTCTCCGACACTCATTCAAGCCACAGCCAATCACGTCATACATCGGGTTCCAGGATGGCCCTCGGATCACTGTTCCTTCTGCAGTCAATGGGAGGTTCCAGTAGCCCTGGTACTACGCTGCTAGGTTATAGGTCTGCAGTTGGTCCGGCATATGCCTAGGGTCGGAACCCTTGGGATGTTTAAGTTCTACCTCTTGGGGCAGGGGCATGTCTGTCCAGCCGAAGGGCCCAGCTGGTACCTCGTAGCTGGTCGCTCTGGGAGTTTCACTCGTTTGGAGTCTACCTTGGTTCATGCATATGTCACGGCAAGATCGGCAATGGCTGAGGTGGGCTAGGCCCGATCGTGATGCTGAATCTGGAGTCTTCTTGTACACAGGGGTACGATTCGTATGCTAGTCGATCTTTTCAATAATCGCGAAACGGTTAAGGCGCGTCGCGATTACAGCACAGTCTTTCTTTGCTCGCGCCTTTCATATTTGATTCTCAAAATTTTTGGAAACTTAGAAATATTACAGTCGGTTGAAATGTAGTATATTATCGTTGCTTCAGTAGAGTGTAAATTTTAGTATACCAATCCGAAACTCTTTTTGTAAGACACGAAATATAATAAAGTGTCGGCAGCATCACTATAACTTCTTTCGCTCCAAGTTGGATTAGATATCTTTGAAACAGATGTCGCCTGCGGCTGTGCCACTAGGGCGCATGTCGGGTCACGATTCGAAGCCACCATTACTTTGTGAGTCCTAGTAATTTGTATCGCTTTCCAAAGTGCAATTTTAGTGAAACAATGCCAAGCTGAGGGCTACGTACAAAATTTACGACATTTGTTATTTATTGGAAATCTTCAATGCTCTTTTTGACCTTTGGTATCGCTTAATATAAAGCGATCAGAAATTATTCTAATGAAATGTAAGTTAAGGGATTAGATTTGGTATATGTTTCACACCTATCTTTTTATCTACACGATATGAACGTTACAAAACATTACTGTAACCAGGATTCGGAAATTGTTGTAGTATGCATTTCATCGTATATTACCAGTAAGCTACGAAGATACATATCGACCTGAATTTAAAAAGGAGCTTATAGTTAATGAAATGAAAACTTATGATCCATAGCACTTGTCTAATTTATTATGCGACAGGGTACAAAGGTCTTAAGTTAATAATAGTATTGTGAATTTAATATTTTTAATTACACTATTCGAACATAGACCTCGATTAATTATATACGATATTGAACTTTCAGCTACATATATTAATTACAGACCTAATATTAACTATACCTTTAGAACATTTAGCCTACGCGATACCGTAATTCCAGCAATGAAAGGGTAAACACGAACGAGTTAAAACCGCGTTTCCGCGGCGCCTGGCAAATTGTGTTACGTTAAGCATATTTCCATAATATTTAATCTTCGTGAGTTTTGATTAATGCAATCCTTGACGTTATATGTGAATCACGTAATTTCAATTACCACAGAGGGACGAGTCAGACTGCAATTAATGCCCTTATTCCTCTACTTTGCTTCAACAGACGAGAACGTTTTTCGGGACCACTTCACTCCGTTTAGGGCAATTGCGGTAGGCTGGATAAAACAATAATCACACGAGTTGCTCATTCTTGTAAAGGTTAGAGTTCGCGTATCAAAGCCTTTATTAAAATTTGGAACCACGGTCCACGAATTTTAATTCCATCTCGTGTACCTTGATTTAGACTTTTGTGGTCGGTTCTAAATTTTACCGAATTTAATTCCAGCATTCCTCTATTAATAATCTTGCATTGATATTAGAAACTGCGATCTATAACATCGACTATCTCCTTCACACTATAATCTACGAAGGATGATCACCGTAGATATGCAATTGCACAAATATTCATCGTACCTTTACGCGAACCTACATTACACATCATGGTTGCTACCACACACGTGTGGCAAAACTACGTGCTTCGTAGAGCTGTCCGAATTCGAAGCTTACACAGTGAATGTGTTAAACGTAGTTAACAATCTTCTTAATATCTTCGATGCATATTTTCGAATTAATCAGCTAACACCAAATTTAACAAAATTCTCAATTCTTGTCCAGCGCTATGTATCGCGGCAAAGAAATCTCCGCTTCCAGTGCATGTTCCTAAACTAATTACCCAATATACCTCATGAAACTTTACCTAATTCTTGGCTGAATCTGATAAGATAAATCTTTCCCATGAATTTGTATTTATAAATCAATTTCCTGTTATATTTCGTCAAAAACACTAGCTCGAATTCTCTACAGACTCTATAAATAATTCACCAATGGTAAGAGCAATAAAGCACATATTAACAAGAGAACTACCTAAGGGGACAAAGTGACTTTCTTTAGATATACTCTCTTCGCAATTACAGAGAGTATGCATTTCCATATTGCAAAATTAACGTAGTATCGCACATTTTCCATCATGTACACGTAGCTCCTCGAAGGTTACCCGGAGAACGAAGGTCGAATATACAAAGCCCAGGTCAGTCAGGGAATCCATGGGTAACGCGTCGGACCCTTAGTACGATCATATATGGACAAGTTAACCTTTATTTGAAGTCGAAGATAATTGTCGTTCAATCGAGTTGTAAAGTTAAGTGCCGAAGTCGAACAGGGTTGTAATAATGCAATAATGTATTGAGCGTTGCAGTAAGCCGAGATATAATTCGTAACGTCATGTTCATACTCACATATTTATATTGCTGTTACCAATAAATATTACCACTGTCCAATTTCTGTACTAATATCGACTTTTATTTAATCGTGATCATAATTATCAATGCTCTTTCAACTTCATTATACTGCTTTGACCCTCTGCGATCGAGAGGCACACTTCAAAAATTGTGGAGTGCAAATGGTTAATGGCCGTCAATAGTGTATATGGTATTTAGGTACTCATTACAGGTTGATGGTTCTAATATTAACAATGTACATTAATCAGTTAATTGTTTCAAGTTCCTAAGCAAACATATAAATTCCATATCCTTGTCATGCTCCATGCTGTCTATGTCACTCACAGACACCTTTCTCATATTTTCAACCAAATTATTATTCGGATATCTGGTGAAATGTAACCTACTTTCTAATTTTCGTCAGTTTGAAGACAAACTGTTGGAAAACTTGCAACAATCTTGGTTGGAGGTACGAAGATAAACGAAACTAGAAAAGTAAAAGTTGGAACACAGCAGTGAGAATGTGAGAAAGCAGAGAGTTTGAGAGGATATACTGTACCGCGAGTGTGGAACAAAGACGAAGATGTGTTTGGTAATCAAGAGATGACCGATATCCTTGATTACGAAATAAATGTTCCTCATCTTCATCAAATATGCACTCTAAAATGATTTGACTGAAGTGCGATCATCATTTGCTTGCTATACTGACTGAGGAATACCTACCAGTTATATTCCTAACCACTTCACACTCCTTTTCAAGCTCGATACAGTTCTCAACTTCTACAGAGCCGCAATCTCATTGACCTCCCTGAATTCCGCAGAGACCAAAGGGATCACCGCTCCATCTTCCAACTTTTCTTCTAAAATTTTATCTCTTCACTTTCTCGACATCCCCGCCACTGTATTTAGATTCGTGACAACGTCCGCCATACTAAATCGATCGATAATTCGACTCCACCGAGGCTGGAGTTCACCGACAGGTGACGTACCAGCTCGGAACGATTCTTAGAATGAATGGAACGTGGGTGAAGCGTAACGTCTGACCGCGTGTGTCTTTACTTTCGAGGGACACGGTGTCCGCTAAAATAAACAAAGTGTCACCGGTATAAATAAAGCTTTCCCTCTCTCCGCGAAGTAACCACTCGCTGGCTCCTCTTCCTCTCTTCCTTTTCCCCCTGTACTACTCCGTGCTTTCTTTCCACGCCAAATTGATGTAGCCGGACGTGACAAAGGCCGCTCGATTTACGTGCTTCCTGCCCGAACTACCTCTAAAAACATCCATCGTATGCACCATCGTCGAGAGTAGTTATACAGGTCCCAGAGAGTATTTGCTGGATCAATGAGTCTCGGAAGATTTTCTCCATGGACCTATTTTCCTTCAAATGGCTAGGATTTTATCGAGACCTATGGTGGCTTCAGTGGAGATATTTGGTAAACGATTGTATGTAATATTGCCGAATTTCGCGTAGAATCTATTGGTAATTTTTGGTAGGAGATTGTTTAGAATTCTGACGTATGCTTTGGTCAATTAATTGGTAACTTTAGATGGATGTTGGTTCAATATTTTGCCTCAATTCTATAGAGAAATGTTGTTTTTCACTAGTGTAACGAATATTGTAAGAAATATGTCTGATTCGACATCTACTGCACTTTTTATGCCTTCAAGCTATTATTTCTTTTAGAATAGTTACGTATACAGCAAATAAATTTTACGGTACCTTGAGTTCGTTCCATTGAGTATATTTGTGCGCGTTTGATTGCATGTTCTAAACGAAATCCGGCAAGAACTGGATATCGAGTACGTTACTCATTCGTTGGAATACTCGCTCAAAAGTTTTACACGCAATCTGCACCTATACGAGAACCGTATTGCTATCTGCGAGGAAAAAGGGTGCTGCATTTATTGGTTATGTTAATGTACTCCATTGCCCTATATTTGTAGGAAAATCTGCTTCTACTTAAGTTTAGAGTGATTTCTGAGTTCACGGGAATTATCAAAGTTTCTCGGACTCAATTTTAGAATCAATTTTATTTCACTTTTAAGCAGAATAATTCATTATTTCGAAGCTAAATCCTTTGTTCCTGTGCCACTAGTAATAAGAATAATTATAATTTTTAACGTACGTTAGAGATTTATTTATTTCGAAATCTGTTGGAATATTGTTAAGAGATGTTTAATCATACATAACGGTATTAAAGAGAATAAATATTTTATTTTCAACATATATAATTTATTTTATATGAAGCGAGCTTTAATTTGTGACATAGAATTTGCTTCCCGCTTTCCTACGAAATATAGTTATCTCCGTTCAGTGTTAGTCGCTATTGTTATCTTCGCAAAATATCAGTTTATTGACTAATGCTAAGAAGAATATGAATCGCAGAAGATATTATTCTTAATTACTACTAACCATGGCTAATTAATTCATTTAAAACCACATCGCTGGAAATAAATTTGATTTCTAAGCCTCTAGAGTGAATTAACTTCTGAGTCCAATGATCCAGCATTTACCACAGTGCAAGAAGAATTTAAAACAATTTTTTACGTAATGTCATTAACGTGACGCTGCGTTAAATCATAATACGTAGGTAGCACGTAATGAAATACTTTTAAGGCAAAATATGCAATACTACCATTTTCATATCATTTCAAATTTCATACCTCCTGTCGCCAAAATAACATTCTGAATTTTATGTTCATATGTATGCGCTAAACTCATTACACTAATTCTATTGCGCTTCCTTTCTTAAAATTCATAAGGTGATCGAAACGATTTATACTATACTATTTCCAGTATTATGCCGAATTTTCCTTCGTATAAAATATTCACGAAATATCTGCTTAAGTGGCTACTCAAAATGGCGATAAAAATAATCTTTCACTTTTCGATATTTACTCGTAGCACTCACACTTGCTTCGTTACCAAGTTCGAATTAATGCCTATGTATTATAATATCCGTGCAAAAGAAGACGGTAGAAACATTCGATCCTTTCACGGGAGTGCATGTGCACATCGAGTTTCTTGATCCCTTCTGGAGAGACTCCATCACGTGTACTTGCCATGGCTATGTGCTAGCAAAGGGGAAAAGAGAGAGAGAAAAAGGGAGGACTCAAAGAATTGGACGGTACTGCAGAATGATGAAAAATATCAGACACGCGCACACATACACCGGGAATCGAAGGAATGAGCGAAATCCCTGGTACGGCTAGGCCCGTAATACGTGACGGGTGTCGTTATTACTCCATTAGCTTTCGTTTTTCGTATTTCACATCGATCCATCGTGCACAGTCTTTATTTCGTCCTCAACGTCTCGAATACTATGGTCAAAATTTGATTGCACGAGTTTCTACACCGCGAACGCTTCATCATACAAGAATTATTTTCCATTGTATTACCTAGCGTAATTCGTGTGTCGGAGATCTGTTCCTCGAGAACAGTTGTTACGTTTCCACAGATTTCGTGGCTGAATTTGGACACACGTGACCTTGGGCGGTCATTTATAGCAGATGGCTGGTTGTTTTTGATATTCGTTGCAGCAAAGACTTTCGTTTTCATTCTTCACTCTTGTATATATTGAAAGAAACTTTCCTCCTGAAACGTTATCCGATAGTTAAATAGTTGTGGGTCATGATGTAATGTCAATCGATTCTGGAGTGCGGTTATAGAGGCAGGTATACTGAGTTGACGACTGAATTAAGGAGAAATACAATATTCACAGAATACCGAAAATAAATTGAGAATGGCGAGAAGTACACTTATGGTATATTAAAGCACCCAACAGAGCTATCTGTAAGTAGTATCTTACCGATGTATATAATTTAGACTAAATCCCAATTATCACCTCTGAATTAATTTGGATATTACGCTAAATTTTGTTCTAATTATAGAAAGAGAATAATACATTTTTCTACGACACTTAAAATATAACAACTCCTTTACGTTCATTTTTACATAATGAAATTCCATAATCCACAATATTTCATCCAAATCTGAGTACCCTATTATACAAGTCGAATCTAAGTCATCCAATTCACGTTGTAGAACATCTCAACTATTGTCTATACCAACTTATACATTTAATAATACAGAGAAATATCATTCGAAGGCTTTAACTAAATCTTTTTATTCCACGGAAATATTTTTATTTCAAATTCACAAATCCACTTCTTTCTGACCACTGTGTACATATAAATTGATGTTATATCTAATACCACTTAGGCTGGAATATACACATCAAAGTTTGTCATAATTCAATCGTTTATCTACATGTAAATATTCATCTTAGAAAAAACAAGGGAAGAAATTATTCGTAGGAAACCTATATAGAACGAAAGTAATAATAACTTAAATTGAATACCAATTGCACTCTGCATCTAATCATAAACTTCCATTTCAGTCACAAAGGGGGTCGAAATTCTTCATGAAATAGCACAGCAATAGCTACACTATGCAACAAAATGATAGTTCACTCTATAATTTTCAGTGCTTTTCGAATAAATTCAGAGCGGTATATCTCGGTAGAAGAAAATATTTTTGATTATAAACAAATTTCATTGGACGTGGGAACGTCAGCATTACACGAAGAAATTGATGAAAACTTTGAAGAAACTGTTACCATTTTCAGAATACTATATAATGGTAAAAATAAAAATATCGAAAATCAAATACTTTTATTTATTTATTTCATGAACCTGACATGCAAATGGTATTCGCTCCTAGATTCGGATTTATCATATAGAATTATGGAAGGTTTTAAGAGAGAGGCTTTTAAAAATCACCTTCTCCTTGATCTGTCATTCTTTTGATGCATTCATCATGCATTACTACGTTGCAGCGATTTTTCACATAAGCCGGTAAAATATGTAGAACGATATGTAGATGGTAATTAATATTTCTTTATGGTATTAGTGACGGAAGACACTAAGCCAATACGTATGCAACTTGGGCCTACATTGAATTTAGGTCCAAGGTACATTGAAACCTGCAGTCTGTGCTGTTATTTCGTCGCGTACTGTATGATAACATCTGTCTCAAATCAAAACTACTTCGTCCCCGAGTTTCAACAACTACAGCCAGGAGTAAAGTCATTCGTTCACAAAATTTGACCGTTATACAGATTCCAAATGCATTCCCGTTCCCCGAAGCCGTCGTAGTTTCTCGGCGCCTGCGTCACGATGGCGATGAAGACTATAGTTCATAGCTTATCCAGTAGGTACTAATTAATTGACTCAATTGAGGGGTTGCGGATATTATGAAGTCAAAGGAGGTATAATCAAGTCACTAGGAGCAACTTATAATGGAACGACGTGCGGTTTTAGGACATTGGACGATGAGAATGGAGGCTAGAGGACAAGGCTGAAGGGAAGTTGCTCGGATGAAAAGAGAAGGATGTGCGCTCCTTCTGTCTCTCTGCCCTTCCGCTCTTTTCTCCACTGCTTTATTCGGATTATCAGGCATGAAGGGTACGGATTCTTGTTCTCCGGAGTAGAATGCAAGAATGAGGAGTGCACTTGCTATGCATTATTTCAGTGGGAAGGGTTGAGGTTGAAAGGAGTGATGAGGCTTGCGACTAGTTTGAGGTTTGTAATGCTTTGGCTTCTAACGAGGTGCAGTATAAGTATTACGTAATAATATTAAGAATATTATGCTAATTAACGTGGTCACCTAATTCAACAAACTAACCTCGTCATGTTTGCAAACCACAGGAGTATAAAAGATATATGACTTACTTTGAAATGCTCTACGCATATACTGCTTGAAAAATACGAGGATAATTTTAATATCGGACGAAGTACATACTGTCGAATTTTGGAATTAATTTAAGCAATTAATTTCATTACGATGGTGATTGATATCTGCGAATTGATTAATACTGCGTATATTAGCAATTATCATATTAAACCCAATTATCATTGGATATATTCTTGACTAATGGCAATTATAATAGTTAATATTCACACATTGTGGTGTTTTGCTCCTTTTGTTAACTACATGTCTAGTTTTTTTTTATACAATTACCCCAATCTCCCTATCCACGTCTAAAGAAATAATCTTAATGCAATCTTCCATGCCCTCTGCATTAAACGAGTTGCCGTCAACAGTTTGCAGAAGTTTTGGATTAAGTATCCTCTTCTCCCGACTCAATTATAACATAAAATTCTACCCTTCCGTTTTCCACCCCTCATTTCCTATTGCGCGTGGTATCAGAAGCTCGAAGCACGCCCAAAAATGAAATTTGCTATACAAAAGCAGTAATTACAAGCTATCAGGCGTATTCATATTCAAGAAAAGAAGATTATGGTGCAGGGTTCGGCACTTCTTCGGAATGAGACGTTGAATTTATATACACTGCTAATATTTTCGCCGCCCACAAGCATCATCTGGATTGGATGGCGCATCTAGAAGGAAATAGAGAAAGTCGATTATTAATGCATGAAACTTCTATGTTCTGTCTCAACAACTGCGCGCTGCAGAACGTGACACAGCAATGCAGAGCAATAAAGATCACCGAATATCACCCCATAGGCGTCACAGAACACTACTGCTCAGGACGGCACCACTCCCAGTAGCAAGGTTACCACAGCATAGCACTTCCGTGCCCGGCACCGCATTGGATAAACTCGGAAACAGAACAGAGCAAAGCAGTGTGCAGCTGATCGCAGGAGGGCGCACCAGGGCGCAGGGGACCAGAGCGGAGCCCAGTAGTGCCCCGAATGCCAATGAACAGCTGCGAATAGCACAGAAGCCTTTATTAACATAACCGAAACTAACCACAGCAGGGCACAGCAGAGCGCAGGAAGGCACGGCTGAGCACAGGAGAGCGTAGCAGTATATAGCGCCAAATAGGATGGTTTCCAATAGAGTAGTACTGCTTCGAACAGCACCCCTACAAATTGGAACGCTACAACTTCAGCGTGCAGCGGAGCACCGTTCGGCTAATGATATCACCAAAAAGCATCAAATGTAACAGATTGTTAACCTTTAGTTACCTAATCACGCCCAAAACATCCTAACCTAACCAAACCGTACAACTCCTTCCCCACCTAACCGAAACTAGGCGGACCAAAGCAGAGCGCATGAAAGCGCTGCAGAGCGCAGCAGGGCATAGTGCACCGCAGGATAGCGCCGAAAAACACAGATTAGTAGAGCTTCGGACAGGAGTTCTCAGGATATAAATTACACCTCGTCAAAGCACAGGGATGCGCAACAGAGTACAGCAGGGCGCAGCAGACTTCAAAAGAGCACAGTAAAACGCAGGACACTACGGGATGTCAGCTAATAGCACAGATTCCTGGCCTAGCCCAAACTAACCAAATATAAACACAGCAAAGCAAAGCGGAGCGCAATAGACCACGGTAATACGCCGAATAACAACGAACAGCCTAGGTTAGCTCAGATTCCAAACGTAACTCAACCTAGCATAATATAACTTATCCCAACCATAGCAGAGTAACGCAGAGAGCGGGAAAGCGCATTAGAGCGTAACAGAACACAGTGAAGCGCCGTATACCACCGAAGAACCTCGAATAGCACAAATTCCTAACCTAAGACAACATAACCTATCCAAACATATCCTACCCTGATGCAATAGAACCTAACGGCAGTCGTGTAAGGCAGAGCATTGGAAAGCGCAGCAGGCCTCAGTGAACCATCGAATAGCGGAGAAATATTCAAATTCGGAACCTAACCAAACTTAACCAATCCGAGACTGATATACCCCACCCTAATGTACACTCCTTTCACTAATCCAGCTACAGCTGGAATTAGCAGAACGCAGGAAAACGAAGCAGATGACAGGAGAGCACAGTAATGCGCCAAATACCAGAGAATACCAAAGATAGGCACAGATTCCAAACCCAAGATAGATTCCAAACCCAAACTATGTACGGTTGAGCACGGCATAGTGCAAGTGAGGACAGCAGAGCGTAGTAGAGCACAGTAAAGCGCCAAATACCACTGGTGGCTGCGTACAGAACAGATTCCTGTCCTAACATTTCCCAACGTTGCACATCCTAACACTTCCACAGTACAGCATATCCGTGCGAAACGTAGGGCAGCAGAAAAGGACTGTGCGTAGTAAAGTGACCAACACCGCCGTATCGCAGCAAATGAAGCAGACTCATGTTTTATCCTAACCTGACCTAACCTTGTAATCTCTACCTTCCCAAACTTATCCAGAGCGGAGAATAGCAATGTGCACCAAAGTGCAGCAATACGCAGCAGAATACACTTAGGCGCCAAATACGAATGAATAGTATCACTGCCATCGGATTAACCTATTCAATGATCATTAAATACTATAGAAATTCTAGAATGATCAATGGATAGATCAATTATGGCTTGAGATATTAGCCATTAAATATACATTACTGGATATAGCCATCTACACAGTATTATTTGCATTGGCATAATCTATTTATTTGCCATCCAAATCCTATGACGACGCTAGAGTGACCGATGTGTAAATCAATTATCGCCAGAGATATCAACAATTGGCAATACAGAAGTGGGTATGTCCATCTACAAAATTATATAGCCATTGTATTAATCTACACACTGATCACCTAAATTCTATAGCAATACAAGAATGATCAAAGGATTCAACCATTGTTACCAGAGGTATTAAGGATTGAAAATAAATTGCTGAGTGTAGCCAACTATACTATACATTTGTCATTTGAGTCATCTATTCAATGAGCATCTAGATTCTATAACAAATTATAGAACGAACAGTTGTTAGATAAATCATCGCAATAGAAGTTAGCAATTAACAATTCATTACTCAGTATAGCCATCTACACGTTCCTGAAGCCATTGGATCAATCTATTCACTGATCATATAAATTCTACAGCTATTTTAGAATGTCCGGTTGATATTTCAAATATCGCTGCAGATATAATCATGTAACAATACGGTACTGAGTATGGAAATCTTCTCAGTACCACAGCTATTGCGCTAACCTTTCCGCAGAAAATCTTAATCCTATAGCTACTCTATAATGGTCAATGTTTGGAACAATTATATCTAGTGAAATTTACAGTCGACAATAACGTACTGAGTATAGCCGTCTACACACTGTAAGTGTCATCTGATTAATCTGCTTACGGAGCATGTACATTTGACAGCAATTTCAGAATGACAAATGGATAGATCAAGTGTCGCAAGAGAAATCAACAATGGACAATATACTCCAGCGTATAGCCATCAGTACAGTACTATTGCCATTCAATTAAGATATTCGCTGATCATCTAAGTACTATAATTCTAGGAGAACCACCGGACAGATAAATTATCGCCAGAAACGTTGACAATTGACAATACGGTACTGAGTATAGCCATCTTCAGAGTACCACAGCAATTGTATTAATCTTCACTCTTATCAATTAAATTCCGTAGCATTTCTAGAATGATCATGAGTAAAGCCGTCTACATAACACTAAAGTCCTTTTATTAATCTATGCGGTTACCATTCATATTCCGCAGCAATTCTAGAATTATAAATTTGTATATCAATCGTTGCTCGGTATTTTGTCAATTGACAACACACTACTAAGCATAATCCTCTGCAGAGAACTGTAGCCATTGAAATAATTTATTCACTGATCACATAAATTCTATAGCATTTTTCGCATGACCAATGGATAGATCAATTGCCTCTGGTGATATTAGAATTAACACTAGAGTACAGGGTACGGTTATCTACACAGTACTGTAGCGATTGGTTTAATGTATACACTGACCACCTAAATTTTGCATCAGTGGTAGATGCATTATTGGATAGGTCAATCATCGCTAGAGATATTAGCATTGAACAATTCATTACTGGGGATATGTATCTATTCATCACTATTGCCATTGGATTAATGTACACACTGATTATTTTAATTCTATAGCAATTCTAGAATGATTAATGGATGGATCAATTATTGCTAGAGATGATAATATTCAACGAAACAGTACTGAGTATGGCCACCTACGCCGTACTATAGCCATTGCGTCAATATATTCACTGACCATTTATCCATAATTGCAGGTTTAGAATAATAAATGCCTGTATCAATTGTCGATACAAATATTGAAAGTTAACAATACAGTACTGAGTGCTGCTACCTTAGCGGGAATATAGCCACCTACGCATTACTAACGCCGTTGGATTAATATATTCAGTTAATATTCAAATTCCACAGCAACTCGAGAATTTCCAATGGACGGATCAATTATCTCTAGAGATATTAACAGTTATAAGAACTGTAGAGGGTATGGCCATCTACACATTACTATATCCGTTTCATTAATCTATTATCTGATACTGTTAGTTCTGTAGCAATTTTTCATAGATCAATAGGTAGATGAATTGTCGCTTGATATATCAGCAATTGAAATTACAGAACTCAGTATAGACATGGACACAGTACTATAGGCAACAGGTTAGTCCATTCACTGATCATCAAAATTCTATAGCAATTCTATAATGATAAATGTTTGCGGCAAAGGTCGTTGGAGATGTTAACAATCAACAATACAGGGCTGTGTATAACCATCTACTCAGTACTATAGCCACTGTAGTAATCTACACAATGATCATATAAACTACAAAGCAATCCTAGAATTATCAATGGATTTACCATTTATCTCTGGGGATATTATCAATGACAGTACAGTACAGAACAGAGCGACCGGCAACGAATTGTAGCCACTGCAATAGTATGTTCACTGTTCATTTAATTCTATAGCAATCCATGAATCATCAATGTATAGCTCAACTTTCGCTAGGGACAGTGACAAGTACTAATACCGAACCTAGTATAGCCTTCCACGCAGAACTATGGCCATTGCATTATTGAATTCATTGATCATTGATATTCTGTAACAATTCCAGTATTCTCAATAGATACAACAATTATCGCTAGAGATATTAGAATTAATAATTGAATACAGACTATTGCCATAAGCACAGTACCGTAGCCATTGGATTAATCAATTCAGTTATAATTTAAATCCCATAGTAATCCAAGAATTATCAATGGACGGTTCAATCATCTCTAGAGACATTAATAATTAGCAATACAGATTATAAGCCACCTACACAGTTTTATATCCATTGCATTAATCTATTCACCGATCCTGTCAGTTATATAGCAATTCTTCATTGACCAATGGATATATCAATTTTCGCTTGAAATGTTAGCAATAGATAATGCAGCACTGAGGGTAGTGATATACGCAGTACTATAGCCATTGGATAAATCTTTTCAGTTATCATGTAAATTCCACAGCAATTCAACAACTACCAATGGATGGATCAGTTATCTCTAGAGACATTAACAGTCAACAGTGCCCTGCAGACTATAGCCTCAATCACTGTACTTTGTCCACTGGATTAATTTATTCACTGTTAATGAAGGTATTATGGGAATTATAGCATCTTCAACGGGTAGATAAATTATCGCTGGAGACATTAAAAATTAAAAATGGAATACTGGGTACAACAATCTACGGTGTACGGTAGCAATAGGATTGATCTATTCATTGACCACTAAATTCTATAACAGTTCTAGAATGTCCGACGAATAGGTCAATTATCGCTGGAGAAATCTGCAACTAACGCAGCAGTAATGAGTATAGGCACTTACGCAGTAATATAGCAATTGCAATAATCTACTCATTATTCGTGTAAGTTCTATAGCTATTATATATTCACTAATGTGTGTTTCAATTATCTCTAGAGACAATAACAATCAAGAATACGGTACTGAGTATATTCCTCTGCGCAGTACTATAGCTGTTGCATGAATCTATTCACGAATCACTGTAATGGCATAGCTATCCTATAATGATAAATGGTTGGAGAAGTTATGACTAGAGAAGGTAACAATCAACAATACGCTACAGATTATGGCCATCTACACATTACTATATTCAGAGCAATAATTTATTCACAGATTATGTAGTTTCCATAGGAATTCTAGATAGATCAAAGGATAGATGAATTGTCGTTTGAAATATTAACAATTAACCACAAAGTACTGTGTACAGCCATCAACGCATTACCATAGACACTGCGTCGACCCAATTAGTGATCATCTTATTTCTATACAGCAACTTTAAAATGATCAATGGATACATTTATTATCGCTTGAGGTGCTAACAGTTGAAAATACAGTACTCAGTATAGCCAACAGCATAGTCCTGTAGCCAATGGCATAAAGTATTCGCTGGTAATATAAATTCCGCTGCAATTAAGGAATGATCTATGGATTGATCCATTATCACAAGAGATATTATCGATTGCCGTGCAGTGCTGACTGTAGTCACATTCGCAGCATCGTAGCCATTGAATTAATCTTTCCACTGATCATGCAAATGCTACTACAATTTTATAGTGGTGAATGGATAGTTTTATTATCGCTAGCGATTTTATCAGTTTCAAGTACACTGCTGAGTATAGCCGCGAGTGTAGTACTATACCTATTCGTCTAAGCTATGCACTGATCATATATATTCTGTGGCAATAGTTGAATGTTCAGTAGAGGGACCAAATATCGCTAGAGGTATTAACGATTGACAATACTGCGCTCATTATAGCCAGATTTACAAGTATTTTGCGCGTTCACGGTGCTCGCCAGGTGGCGACCGCGCCGTACATCGAGCTTAGGATTTATAACGGCTTCGCGAAAAGGTGGCTTTGAATTCTCTAGTGTCGCCACTGCAGGGGAATGCGTGTGAAGGTGCTGAACACGCGGCTTGGAAAAACCCTGCCCTCACCATTAAAAGATCATGCGACAAGTTGGTCCCACCCATGCGGGAACCAGCTCATTTGGCCGAGGCTCCGGGATATCTAGCAGCTCGGAGCCTCGTTACCAGAGGGTGCCAAGTGGAGGCGGAGCTGCCAGCTTTTGCTCGGTCCCAGCAGGATGGCGTTTTCCGATATTCCTGCACCGTCTCGGTATCAATCTGTGGATACCGCCTGCGGTGACGGTCGCAGGTGTCTTACCTCTCATCCCTTGTTGTGGTGTCCCTCCGGTGCCGGTCGTCCTCTCTAGCCATCTTCTTCGTACGTCCCTGTGCTACTGCTTCCTCCTTAGCAGCGATTGGTCCTGCTTTCGCTGGATCCAGCTTCTGCCAGTCTTGCGCTTCTTCTTTGTATTCTTCTTCCGTCTTCGTTTTCTTCCTCGCCGCCTCTCCTCTTGCAGCCACCGCGTATTCCTCTTGCTTCCGTTGCTTTCTCCTTATCGCGGCAATTCTTCTCCTTGGCCCAGAGGGCGTCGCGAGCGAGCTTCTGGAAGTGACGGAACGCCTTTTTCGATATGAGGGTGGGGGAGAGACATCCTTTGTGATCTCCCAAGTATCTTTTTCGTCTTTTGCTTCAACATGTCGTTCCAGCCAGCTTGAGGCCTCGTTCAGGACGGACACATAAGTATTTGGCGGATGGGCTCATCTTGAAACTCCTTCTGTTGGCGCGGATGGTCGGTGGTCGCTCAGCACCAAGCCTTCCTTTTACCAGTAGCATCTCCGTCTCCTCGGCCGACAGGGACTGCGCCTTCCGGCTGCAACCACGTCGAGACCACAGTAACCACTCCTTGCCACTCCCGGAGTAGGTCTTCTCACGAATTGCCCCCGACGTGGATGATGATATCGTCTGCATATGCGATTGCTTCGCAGTTGATATCGTCAGGCTGCAGCTGCGCCAGCAAGTCATCAAATAGAAGGTTGCAGAACCAGGGACCCAATATTGAACATTATGGGCATCTTATTGTCACGGACCTTTCAACGGTCTCGTGCTTGCCTGATATCTGCACCCTTCTGTCGTCAAAGTAGCTTTGCGCTGACTTGTACAGGTTTCGCGTACAGCTTCTTCTTTTTAGCCCATGCAGCACGCTTGGCTACCACACGTTGTCGAAAGCACCGGATATGTTCAGTGCAATCTCGAGTACGTATTTCCATTCCTGCATCCCGCCGAACGCTTTCCGAAATTTAACGATGGCGTTCTCTGTTAGTTTTCAGGGCCGAAACTCGAATTGCCGATCAGAGGACAGGGCGTGCTCGATGAAAGTTGGTGCCATCCTCCTCGCCACAAGTCATTCCAATGTCTTGCCAGCCATTGACAGTAGGCATATTGGTCTGAACCACTTGGCAATGCTTTTGTCGCGGTCCGGTCCATTCGGTATTGAAACGATATTCCCGAACTCCCATCGTCTCGGGTATACTCCTAGCTCCAAGCACGAGTTGAGGAGTTTCAGCATCTCCTGGTGGTGACATCCCCATGCTTGCTGTATCACCTCGGCCTTGCTTTGGTCGGGACCGGTGCATTTTCCTCTCCTAACGCGCATGATCGCACTGCTTAGTTCGACGTGTTCGGTGGGCTCTTTGCGTCTTCTCGGATCCACCGATGCCCAGGAGTGTCTATTTGCGCGTCGCCATCGGGGACGAGCGCGTGTAGCATTGCCTCTGCAGTGGGTCGCCAGCCTAACGTTTCCCGTTTGGGCGTTCGAAGGGCGCATGTGGCTTCTCCCCTTTTCACTTTGCCAAGGGCGGTCTTATAGACGACACCCAAGTGCTCCTTGTTACCCTTGGTGGCGAAGAACTGGTACCAGTTTTGGATTTTCGCGTTCGTCAGCATCCTGCGCTATTTCCTCCTTAACACGCGGTGCCGCTTTTCTCTCTTTATTCCCTAGTGCCCTGTATGCTTCCCGTTTAGCACGTGTGAGGTCCTGCGTCCACCACGGGTTGGACCTTTCGTGCCAGTTTCCCTTCGGTATGGCCGCATCGCAGTCTATTGTGCGAACCTGCTCTAGCTCTGCGACCATATTTTCATTGTCCTCTTGGCAATTCATTGTCGTTTTGGCCAAGTTCCTCTTCTCTTCATGAATGAATTGCTGGAACTTGTCCCAGTTGGCCTTCCCGTCGTGGTAGCGCGGTGGTAGTGGTCGTGGCGGTGCTTTCCTCTTGTTGAGGTTAGGTCGCGCCTCCAGTAACCGGTGCTCACTAGATGGTGCTCGTCCCAAATCGGGTATTTTACCTTCTATGGTGTGTGGCTCCTGCATCAATATAATGTCGGCGCCCGTTTGTTCCATCTGCGACCTAACCACGAATGGTACTATCCGTGATCGCTGCATATTGTGTTGCAGGATATTTATACCCTCCGTCCGACCGTTTTTCTTCTTATCCTTAAACGGTTGTTGCAACGGACGTCTCCAGTGCGGCTCTGTACGAAGGGCATTTAATGCTGGAGGCTGCGTGATCGCACTTCTCGTCGCTTCGTTTGTAGTTAACACAGTCTGCGTTTTCCTTCTTGGTTGGACACGCTTTCGTATCGTGCCCGGTCTCTGCACGGTGACCGCTAGTGTCGTGTTTCTGCCGACAGTGCTTCGCTACATGCCCAAAACCATGGCATTTGTAGCAGCGGCTGACGGCGACGAAGTCCCTGACATTGCTCGCATTCCAGGAGATGAACAATTTCCCTGATAGCGCTTTGTTTCGCACTTGACGGCTGACTTCTTCGACCCAGTTGGTCCCCTTGCTATCCATACTCCCAGTACTGAAGTAGGATTTTATACCTTCCACTTCCGCCTCTCCAAGCTTTTCCTTATTTTGCTTCCTTAAGCAAGCCCGAATCTCCATTTCTGTCAGCTCTCTTGGGATGTCATATATAAGCATCCTCGGACTTTTTCTCGCTGGCGTCATCGCCTTCTGGCTGATGTCCTTTGGTTTGGCGTTCTCCGTGAACGCCCTGAGACCTTCTGCGGTAGTCGTTCCTACCGCTATGGTTTTGACTTGTGCGCGGTGCACTGACTTTACTTGGGCGTCTTCTTCGGGTTAACCAAGGTGAAGACCGCTTCGCGCGCTTCCTCACTCGTCCTGATGTCGGTACCCTCCAACGACGGCGTTATAATTACCACGTCCTTTGGAGGCATTATTGCTGATGCCGGCAATACCCTGCTCGAAATGTTAAGTCTGTCAAGGAGGGATGTTTGTTCATCCGCTGCGGCTGTGGCTGTGGCTACCTTGGCCGCGGTTTCGAGGCGCTTTGTCGCCTCTAGTTTCCTGTAAACGGCTTCGGTTAATGCCGCCTTCGCTTCGCCTGGCGACGAGAGCCTTCCCTCTAGCTTCCCACAGAGGAAGCTATTATTCTGTGAGAGGGCTTCTAAGATCCTGCGCATTTCAACGGAGGTTTCCATCACCGTTGCGGCGCTTTCGTTTCGCAGTTCCTTGCCGGGTCGTGGCAGAACGCTTGCACCATTTTTTCGATCTCGCTTGCGCGTTTCACCATTTCTGATACGGTGCGCGTTGGCTTCGACACACTCTATTTCTTTCCTCTTGAACTACTCAGGGCGAGCATTTTCTGGGGTTGTGTTCGCCCTGCGCCTACATGTCGGCTTTTCCTCTGTGGCGCTGCTTGTCTTTCGGCTGGTCGCGCTTCCTGCGACCTATGCACGCATCGGAAACAGCGATGGCTTCTCCAGGTTTTTCCCTGGGCACGGCATTCTCGGCCCTCGGTTTTCGGCTCCTCTTCTTCTTTTAATTTTGCCCTTGATGGGCTGTCAGCTTTTGACCTTTGATTTCTGCGTCCAGTTTTTAATTTTAATATTAATTTTAATGTTATTCTTAATTCTAACCTTAATTCTTAATTTCGACTTTCGAATTCGATTTTATTTGTAATTTCAGTTTTAATACTAATTTTGACTTTTGATTTTAATTTTGTTTTCATTTCATTTTAATTTTAATTTTAATTTAATTTCAGTGTTTCAGTAATTGATTTAAATATTAATATAATTTTAGTTTCTATTCCTTAACTTTATTTACTACTTTCAATTGATTTTAATTTTAATATTATGATTTTGAACTTATTAAATATATTAAATTTACTAAATTTATAAATTTTCGATTGGTCGTCCGCGATCCGGCGATAAATCATAAACCTGAACGTCCTTCTAATTTCAGCCAATCGGTAACCTCCGCTTGCTGCCGCGGCAACCAATCACAGGCATGCGTTCGGCGGCCCGGTGGCCAATCAGTGTCAAGGACACTCCTTTGTTTCCGAGTAACTCCGGTTCGAAGATTTCGGGTGTGTCACCGGCGAGCGGCGGTGACGCCCAAACACTATTCCTCTATTTTCACCGTTGAAAATCCTTCCAGTGACGTGGGGCTCCGGCCAATGGTTGATTTTATCTTCACAATCACTCTTATGTAACTTTCCAAGCGAAGCCCTCAGATTTAACCACCGAAACGCGACTCAGAACCCGAAGCGATGTGGATTCGACCGCACTGCTCAATGTCAAAGTCATCTACATTTACAGTATTGCAGCCATTGAATTAATGTTTACACTGATCATACGAGTTGTAAAAAAATTCTATAATGACCAATGGATAGATATACTACACCCAATAGTATGAAAAATAGACATTACAGTACTGACTACAACCAACAGCACAGATCTGTAGCCATTGCTACAATGTACTCACAGTAGACCTAATTTCAGTAGCCATTCCTTAATTATGAGTGGATCGACAAATTATTGCGAGTGATATTAGCAACTTAAAGTACAGAACGTAGAGTAGCCACCAACGTGGTGCTTCATCCATTGGTATAAACTACTCACTGAACATGCAATATGCGTTGTTATTCTAGAGTGATCAATGTAGGGACCAAATGTATATAGATATATTAACGGTTGACAATACAGTACTAAGTAGAGTCATCAATACACAACTGTAGACATTCGATTAATTTATTCGCTGATGATATAAAATCAATTGCTGTTATTTAATTATCTGTGGATAGATAAATTATCGCTAGTAATATTACCAATTGAAAATTCAGTACTGAGCACAGCCGACAACATAGTGCTATAGCAATTGGCTTTAACTATTGAATGGTTGTAAAAATTCTATGGCAATTCTAGAATGATCAATGGGTAAATCAATTATCGCCATAGATATTGAGGATTGACAGTACAGTGCTGAGCATAGCCACCTGTTCCGGGTTATAGCTAATGAATTAATCTACTCATTGATCATTTAAATTCTATAGCATTACTAAAAGAATCAATAGATAGATCGATTATCTCTAGAGATATCAACGTTTGACAATACCGTACAGTATACTGCCACATATACACTACTATAGCCATTGAGTCAACCTTTATACTGCCCACCTTATTCCAGCAGGAAAAGAGAAATTAACAATTGAAGAAAGAGTACAGCATACAGCCATCCACTTAGTACGACAGCCATTGTTATAAGATATCCGCCGTAAATTTTAAAGCCATCCCAGAGTGGCCAATAAATAGATAAATTATCGCTAGAGATATTAACAACTGACAATACAGAATTGAGTATATCCCTCTACACATTTCTATAGTACTTGGATTAATCTAAAAACTGATCATCTACATTCTGTAGCAATTCTAGAATGATCAATAGGAATATCAATTACCGTCATAGAAAATAAGAAATGATAATAGAGTAACCAGTGTCGCCATCTGCAGAGTCCTATGTCCATCTACATGGTACTATATCCTCTGCGTTAACCTACTCACTGATCATGTAAGTTCTATAGCAATTCCAAAATGAGGAATTGGCAGATAAGTTTTTGCAAGGGACATTAAAAGCTAACTGTAATGAAATGAGTATAGGCATATAGGCAATACTATAGAAATTGGTTTGATCTATTGACGTACCACTCATATTCTATAGTAATTCAGTAGCAACCAATGGATATATCAATTATTGCTAGAGATACTAACAATTGACATTAATGCACTAAGAACAGCCATCATCGCAGTACCACAGTCATTGTGCAATACTTATTGATAAATGGCAACACATTACTGAATGTAGCCATCTATACAGTAATATAGCCCGCGAATTAATCTCTTCGCTGATGATTTAGGCAGCATAGAAATTCTGGAATGATCAATGCAAAGATCAGTTATCGCTTCATACATGCACAAATGATAACGGAGTACTGAGTGTTATCGTCTGCATCGTGCTATATCCATTGGTTAATTCTATACGCAGAAGATCTAATTTCTACAGATATAATAGAATTTTCAATGGATGTACCAATTATCGCTAAATCGTTTGCAATTGACAACGGGATACAGAGGCAGAAACGTAGCCGATCGATTAATTTTCCACTGATGATTTATATTCTATTAAAATTCCAGAATGACAAAACACATATCAATTATGGCGCAAGATTTTAACAATTCACAATATATTAGTAAGCATAGTAATCTATACTCTTCTATAGACACTGGACACATCCATCCACTGATCAGCTGCACTACATAGCAATAAAAAAATGATCAACAAATGGATGAATTACGGGTAGAGATATTAATACTTGGCAATACAGTACTGCGTACAGTCATCAACACAGTACTACAGCCTTTGGATTAACATATTTACTGTTTCAATTTTATAGCAATTCTAGAAAAGTTAATGGGTAGATCCATAATCGCTTCAGATATCGACAGTTTACAACACAGTACAGAGTACAGCCATTATCACAGTTCCGTAGCCGTTGAAGTAATTAGTTCACCGATGACTTGTTGTACAAATCGAATCAAGAATAATCAATGCATTGCACGGTCGTGGCTAGAGATATTTGCAACTGAAAGTTCGGCACATGGTACATTCACAAACACAGCACTGTAGCCGTTGGGATAATCTGTTCACTGACGACTTATATTCTATAGCAATTCTAGACTAATCAATGGACACAGCAATCGTCGCAGGAGACATTGACATATGTCTATATATTATTGAGAATAGCCATTATCAGAGCACTATTGCCGTTGGATAAATCTGATTATTTATAGTCTGTAGCAATTCTAGAATGGCAAAAGCCAGATCCATCATCGCTAAATATATTAACAATAGTCATCACAGTACTGTAGACGTTGCATTAATTTGTACCCTGATGACGTTAATTCCACGGCAATACAAGAACCATCAATGTATAGTACAGTTATTGATTGAGATATTCGCAATTGACAATACGCTGCATGGTACATCCACCAAGAGAGCACTGTAGCTGTTGGATTAATCTGTCCTCTGGTGATATAAATTCTATAGCGTTACGAGAATGACAAAAGACAGATCCACTGTCGCTCGAGATATTTAAAATTGATAACACAGTACTGTGTATAGCCATCATCACAGTAATGTAGCCGTAGAAATATTTTGGTCACTGGCGACGTAAATTCCATAGAATTTCTGGAATAATCAATGTATAGTACGGTTATGTCTAGAGATATTTCCATATGACAGGAATGTACGAATTACACCCAACAATGTAGAATTGTAGGCGTTGGATTAAACTGCCCAATGATGATTTCAATTCAATAGCAATTCAAGAACGTCAAAATACATATCCACTATCCCTCGGGATACCAACAATTGACAACACATTACCGCGTACAGCCATCATCACAGTAACGTAGCAGATGAAATGCTTTGACCACTGATGATGTAAATTCCATAGCTGTTCTGTAATGACCAATGAATAGTAATGTGTTGGCTAGAGATATGTAGAATTGATTGTACGGTAATTCGTACATCGACAAACAGAACACTGTAGCAATTGGATCAATATCTTAAATGGTGATATAGAGTCTACAGCAATTCTAGAATGGCAAAATACTGCTCCATTAGCCTACGCGATATTAATATATGACAACACAGAAATGTGGCAGCCACCATCACAGTAATGAAGGTATTGGAATACTTTGTTCACACAGGACGTAAATGCTAAAGTAACTATAGAATAATCAGCGTTTATTGCGGTTGCGTCTACAGACATTTCCAATAGACAGTACGTTACTAACTACATCCACTAATGTAGCACTGTACCCGAAGGATTAAATTGTTCATTGATGATTTCAATTCTATAACAATTCTAGATAAACAATATACAGATTCACTAACCCTCGTAAATGCTAAAGTAACTATAGAATAATCAGCGTTTATTGCGGTTGCGTCTACAGACATTTCCAATAGACAGTACGTTACTAACTACATCCACTAATGTAGCACTGTACCCGAAGGATTAAATTGTTCATTGATGATTTCAATTCTATAACAATTCTAGATAAACAATATACAGATTCACTAACCCTCGTAAATGCTAAAGTAACTATAGAATAATCAGCGTTTATTGCGGTTGCGTCTACAGACATTTCCAATAGACAGTACGTTACTAACTACATCCACTAATGTAGCACTGTACCCGATGGATTAAATTGTTCATTGATGATTTCAATTCTATAACAATTCTAGATAGACAATATACAGATCCACTAACCCTCGGTATATTAACAATTGACAACACAGAATCGAGTACATTCACCATCACTGTAACGTAGCAGTTGGAATGCTTTGACCACTGATGACGTAAATTCCATAGCTGTTCTGGAATGACCAATGAATAGTAATGTGATGGCTAGAGATATTTACAATTGGTTGTACGGTAATTCGTACATCGACAAGCAGAACACTGTAGCTACTGGATCAAAATGTTAAATGGTGATATAGAGTCTACAGCAATTCTTGAATGGAAAAATACTGCTCCATTAGCCTACGCGATATTAATATATGACAATACAGAAATGTGGCAGCCATCATCACAGTAACAAAGGTATTGGAATACTTTGTTCACACATGACGTAAATGCTAAAGTAATTACAGAATAATCAATGTTTATAACGGTTATGTCTACAGATATTTCCAACAGACAGTACGGTACTAATTACATCCACTGATGCAGCACTGTAGCCTTTGTATTAATCTGCTCAATGACGATTCCTCTTTTATACCAATTCTAGAATAACAAAATATAGGTCCAATGTGCCTCGAGACTTTAACAACCGACAACATAGCATTGAGAGGAAGCACCATCACAGTGATGTAACCGTTGGACTTCTTTGTTCACTGTTGGTGTAAATTCGAGAGTGACTCTAGAATAGTCCATGTATAGTCCGGTTATGGCTAGTGATATTTGCAATTGATGGTACGGCATTAAGTACATCTTAAAACAGATCGCTGTTGCCGCTGAATTAATCTGTCCACTAATGTTGTATATTCCTCAGCAATTCTAGAACGGGATATGCGGGTCCATTATGCCACGAGATTATGGCAAATGAAAACACGGTATTGTGTACAGCCATCAGCACAGCATTGAAGCCGCGGAATTGCTTTGTTCACAGGTGATGCAAATTCCAATGCAATTCTGAAATAGTCAATGAATATGAGGCTATGGCTATTGATATTTCCAACTGACAGTACGGTACTTAATACATCCACCATTATGGCACTGTTGCCGTTCGATTAATCTTTTCGCCGATTACGTAAATTCTACAGCTATTCTGGAACGAGAAATGCAGATCCATTATCCCACGAGATATTGACAATTGACAACACAGTGCTCAGTACAAACGTTATCACCGTATTGTAGGCGTTAAATAACTTTTTTCGTTAATAATACATGTAACAAATCATTTCTAGAATAATCTAAGTAAACTACGGTTACGACTAGAGATATTTACAATTGACAGTAATGTAATTCGTACATCTAAGAACAGTGCACTGTAGGATTGGATTAATGTGCTCAATGATTATATAGATCCTATAGCAATTCTGGAATGACAATAGATATATCCATTACCCCTCGAGACATTAACAATGGACATCACAGTAGTGAGTACAGCCATCATCACTGTGCTGCAACCGATGGATTACTTTGTTCACTCACTATTAAAATTCTACATCATTTCTAGAATGACATAGCACAGACCCATTATCCCTCCAGATATTAACTATTGACAAGACAGTACTGAGCAAAGGCACCATCACAGCACTGTAGCCGTTAGATTACCTTCTCCCGCCGATGATGTAAATTCCAAAGTAATTATTGAATAACCTATCTATACCACAGTTATGGCTAGAGACGTTTCCAATTGACTGCACGGTACATCGTACATCTATCAACAAAGCACTGTAGCCTCTGAATTAATCTTTAAATGATGATTTATATCCTATAACAATCATAGAATGCCAAAATACAGATCCATTATCCCTCGCGATACTGACGATTGACCACACAGTACTGAGTACAGCAATAATAACTGTAGTGCAGCCGTTGAAACACATTGTTCGCCGATGATAATGATCCTAAAGAAATTCTAGAACATCCCATGCATAGTGCGGTTACGTTTCGTGACATTTACATTTGACAGAGCGGCACTTTGTACCTCTGCCGAAAGAGCACAGTAGCCGTTGCTTAATCCGCTCACTGGTGATGTATATCCCGCAGCAATTCTAGGATGAAAGATGAACATCCATGATCCATCGAGATATTAAATGCTGAAAACACAGTACTTAGTACAGCCGGCATTACAGTATTTTAGCAGTTAAATTACTCTGTTCACTGTTGAGGTACGTTGGAAAGCAATTCCAGAATAACCCATGTATACCGCGGTTATGGTTAGAGACATTTCCAATTGACAGTGCGGAACTAATTACATGCACAAATATAGCACACTAGCTGTTGGATTAATCTGTTGTATGTTGATATAAATTTTATATCAATTCTAGAATTACAAAGTATAGCACCATTGTCCCTCGAGATGTTAAGAATAGACGAAACATTACTAAGTACAGCGATCATAACAGTAATGTAGCCGTTGGACTACTTTGTTCACTGATGATGTGAATTCGAAAGATATTCTAGAGTAACCTATGTATAGTGCAGTCATGGATGGTGATAATTACAATTGACACTACGGAATTTACTACATCTCTCAATAGATCGCTGCTGCCGTTGGATTAATCTGTTCAATGATGACGTTTATCCCACAGCATTTCAAGAACGAGAAATGCAGGTCCATTATCCCCCGAGATATTAACAAATGACTACAAAGTACCGAATGTAGCCATCATCACAGTGTTGTAGCCGTTGGAAAGCTTTGTCCACGCATAATGTAAATTCCAAAGCAATTCTAGAATAATGAATGTATAGAGCGGCTATGGCTTGAGATATTTCCAATTGAGAGTGCGGTACATATTACGTCCACCAACATAGCGATGTAGTTGTTTGATTAAGCTGTTCAATGATGATTTGGTTTCAATAACAATTCTAGAATGACGTAATACATGTCACTACCCCTCGAGAAGTTAACAATTGACACCACAATCCTGAGTGCGGCCATCATCCCAATAATGTTGAAATTGGGCTCCTTTGTTTACTGATGATGGAAATTCTACAGTAATTCTAGAAAAACCTAAGTACAGTGCGGATATGGCTGGTGATATTTACAATTGACAGTACATCATTTAGTACGTCTAACAACAGACCACAGTTGCAGTTGTAGTAATTTGGTCATAGATTGTGTACATCCTATAGCAATTCTGGAACAAGGAATGCAGATACATTATCTCTCGAGACATTTAGAGTTGACTACACAGTACTGAGTGCAGCCACCATCACTGTACTGTAGGCGTTGGACAACTTCTTTGACACATTGTGTAAATTCCAGGGCAATACTGGTATAATAAGTGAATATTATGGCTATGGCTTGATATACTTCCATTTGACCGTACAGTACTTATTTACATCCACCAATACAGCACTGTAGCCGTTGAGTCAATATTTTCAATGATGATTGCAATTCTATAACAATACCAGAATGACAAAATACAGATCCACAGACACTTAAGATATTAGCAATTGACAAGTACTGAGGACTGCCATCATCACAGATATGTTGTGGTTGGAATGCTGCTTCCACTGATGATGTCAATTCCACAGCAACTCTGGAATGATTAATGTATATTACGGTTATGGCTTGAGATGTTTCAAATTGACTTTAAGCTTGTCCGTACATCCACCATCAGAGTACTGTTGCCGTTGGACTAATCTGTCCAATGATGATTTAGATCCTATAACAATTCTAGAATGAGAGAATAGAAACCCACGATCCCTGGAGATATTAGCAATTGACAACGCAGTGCTAAGTGTAGCCATCATCACAGCATTGCAACGTTTGAATAACATTGCTCACTCATAATGTTGGTTCCAAGCCATATCCGGAACCATCATTGTATATTACGGTTACGGCTTGAGATACTTCCAATTGACACTGCGGTACCTATTACATCTACCAGCAGAGCACTGCAGTTGCTGTATTAATCTGTTCAGTGAAGATACCGAATTCATAGCAATTCAAAAACGACAAACGGCAGATCCTTTAACCTTCAAGGTATTAATAATTGACGACAAAGTAATGACTACACCCATTATCACAGTACTGTAGCCGTTGGAATATTTTGTCCGCTTATGATGCAAGTTCGGCAATGGTTATTTGATAACATATGTATAGTGCGCTAGCGAAATTTACAATTGACATCACGGCAGTTATTCCATCTTCCAACAGAACTTTTATGAGGTTGGATTAATCCGTTCACTAATGATGTATACACCACAGCAAATATGGAACAGGAAATGCATATCCGTTACGCCTCGAGATATTAAAAACTGACAACACAGTACTGAGTACAGACATTATCGCGTTATTGTAACGGTTGAATGGCATTGTTCACTGATAACTTCCGAAAAAAGCAATTTTAGAATAATCAATGTATATTACGGTTAAGGCTGTAGATATTTACATTTGACTTAATGGCACTTCCTGCATCTACTAACAGAGCACCGTTGCCGTTGTATTAAACTGATCAATGAACATTCAAATTCTATAACAATACCAGAATGACAAAATGCTTATCCACATACCCTTGAGATATTAGCAATTGACAAAAAAGTACTGAGGACAGATATCATCACATTAGTGTAGCCGTTGGTATTCCTTTACCTCTGGTGATGTAAATTCGAAAGTGATTCCAGATTATCCAGTGTATAGTGCGGTTATGAATAGTGATATTTTTGCAGTTGAATTTACGTCATTTAGAACATCTACCAACATAAAGCTGCAGGCGCTGTACTAATCTGTTCAATGATGATATGGATTTTAAAGCTATTCTAGAATGACAAAGGTCAGATCCATTATCCTTCGAGATACTAACAATTAACAACACAGTACTGAGTACAATCATCTGCACAGTGGTGTAGCCGTTGGAATACTTTGCCCACTAATGATGCAAATTCCCAAGTAACGCTGGAATTATTATTGTACGTTACGGCTATGGCTTGAAATATATAAAACTATCCGTACGGTACTTACTACATCCACCAATGCATCACTGTAGCGGTTGGATTAATCTGTGCAACTATAATTCATATTTTATAACAAAGCTAGAATGACAAAATGCAGTTCCACGGACCCTCGAGATATTAACAATTGAGAACAAAGTACATATTGCGGTCATCATCACAGTTACTTAAACGTTGGACTACCTTGTTCACTGGTGATGAAGATTCCTAAGTGATTCATGAATGAAACTTGTACATTACAGTTATGGCTAGCGACATTTCGTATTCAATGTACGGTAATTAGTACATCTTTCAAGACAGCACTGACGCCGTTGGAGTAATCTGTTCAATGAAGATTTATGTTATAGCTATTCTAGAATGCAAAAGACCGAACCATTATCCCTCGTGACATTAATAATTTACAACCCTGTACTGAGTACAGCACTCATTACAGTACTGTAGCCGTTCGACTACAATGTTCACTGCTGTTGTAAATTCCAAAGCAATTCTGGAATACTCAATGTATGGTAATGTTATGGCTTGAGATGTTTCCTATTGCCAGTGCGGTATTTATTACGTCCATTGTTATAGCACTGTAGCCGTCGGATTAACCAGTTGAATGATGATTTTAATTCCATAACATTACTAGAATGACAAAATACAGCTCCACTGACTCCCCAAATATTAAGAATTGACAACACAGTAATGATTACGGCCATGGTCACAGTAATGCAGTCGTTGGATTACTTTGTTCATTGATGATGTATGTTCCTAAGTATTACTGGAAAATATATATATACTACGGTTATGGCTAGCGATGATTAGATTTCACAGAACGGTAATTAGTACGTCTACCAACAGAGCACTGTCGCTGTAGGATCAGGTTTGTCACTAAAATTTTATATCCTTCAGCAATTCTGGAACGAGAAATGCAGGTCCATTATCTCTCGTGATATTAGCAATGGATAGCACGGGACTGAGTATAGTCATCATCACAGTATTGTAATTGTTGAATAACTTTGTTAACTGATCATTCCATTTCCAATTCAATTCTAGAATAATAAATGCCTAGTACGGTCATGGCTACAGGTACTTTCAACTGAGCGCCCGGTACTTAGTACATCTACCAGCAGAGCACTGCAGGCGCTTTATTAATCTGTTCAATGATGTTTCAGATCTTATAGCTACTCTAGACTTACAAAAGACAGATCCATAATCCCTCGAGACATTAACAATAGACATCACAGTACTGGGTACATCCATCTTCACAGTACTGTAGCCGTTGGAATACTTTGTTCACTCATGACGTAAATTCCAAGGCATTTCTGGAATAATCAATGTATATTGCGGTTATGGCTAGAGGTATTTCCAACTGAGAGTACTGTTCATATTGCATTCACCAATATTGCACTGTATCCGTCGGATTAATCTGTTCAATGATGATTTTAATTCCGTAACAATACTATAAACACAAAATACAGATCCACAGACCCTCGAGATATTAACAATTGTCGACACAGTACTGAGTACTGCCATCATCGGAGTACTGCAGCCGTTGGTCTTCCTTTATCACTGATGGTGTAAATTCGAAGGTGACTCCAGATTATCCAGGGTATAGTGCGGTTATGAATGGTGATGTTTTTGCAATTGAGAGTACGTCATTTAAAACATCTACCAACATAGCGTTGCAGCCGCTGTACCAACCTGTTCATTGATGATATGTATCTTAAAGCTATTCTAGAGTGACAAAGGACAGATCCATTATCCCCCGAAATACTAACAATTGTCAACACAATACTTTGCACAGCCGTCATCGCATTTGTGTAGCCGTTGGTCTTCTATTATCACTGATGATGTAAATTCCAAAGCAGTTCTGGAGTAATAATTGTATACAATGGTTACGGCTTAAAGTATTTAAAATTGACCATACGATACTTACTTTCTCCCCCAATACATCACAAATGCGATTGGATTAATCTGTTCAATTATGGTATAATTCTATAACAATTTTCGAATGACAAAATACAGATCCACTGACCCACGAGGTATTAACGGTTGACAACACGGTACTGAGTACAGCCACCATCACACTATCGCAAACGTTGAATAACGTTGTCCTCTGATAATGTCAGTGCCGAAGCAATTCTATGATGATAAATGTATGGTACGCACATGGCTATAGATATCTCCAACTGACAGCACCGTACTTAGAACATCCATCAGCAGAGCACAGCGACCGCTCTAGTATTGTGTTTAATGATGACTTAGATTTCAAAGCTGTTCTAGAATGACAAAAGGCAGATCCGCTATCTCTCGGGATACTAACCGTTAACAACTGAGAGCAGCCATCATCACATAATTGTAGCCGTTGGACTACCTTGTTCACTGAAGATGTAAATTCTGAAGTAATTCTAGGATAACATAAGTAAAGTACGGTTATGGCTAGGGATATTTACAATTGACAGTACGGTGGTTAGTACACCCCCCAACAAGGCACGGTAGGCGTTGGATTAATCTGCATACTCATGGAATAATAGACGTATATAACGGCTATGGCTTGAAATACACAAAATTGACCGGACGGTACTTCTAACATCCACAAATATATTATCCTAACCGATGGATTAATCTTTTCCACGATGAAATAAATTCTATAACAATACTAGAATGACAAAATACAGATCCAAAGACCTTCGAGGTTTTAGCAATTGACAAAATAGTACTGAGAACAGCCGACGTCACTGTAGTGCAGCCGTTAGACTACTTTGTCCACAGACGATGTAACTCCGAAGGTGATTTTGGAATAACCAACTTATAACGCGGGAATGACCAGTGATATTTACGATTGACAGTACTGCACTTAATACATGTACCAACAGAGCACTGCAGCCGCTGTATTAATCTGTTCAATGATGATTCAGGTTTTATAGCTATTATAGAACGAAAAACGACAGATCCATTATCTCTCGATACATTAACAATTGATAACCGAGTAGTGAGTACAGCCATCATCACAGTATTGTAAGGGTAGAATAACATTTTTCACTTATAATGTCTGTTCCAAAATTATTGTAGAATAATCAATGTATACTACGGTTATGGCTAGAGATATTTACAATTGACAGTACCTTACTTATTATATCCGCCAATATAGCACACTAGCAGTTTGGTTAATCTCTTGAATGAAGATTCAAATACTATGACAATATTAGATTGACAAAATAGAAAGCCAATGACCCGCGAGAAATTAACAATTGACAACACAATACTGAGGCAAGCCATCATCACTGTGAAGTAGGCGTTGGGATACTTTGCCCACTGATGGAGTGAATTCTAAAGTGATTCTAATGTACCCTATATGTAGTGTGGACAATTCCTGAGATATTTCCATTTGAGTGTACGATACTTAATACATCCACCAATATCGCACTGTAGAAGTTGGATTAAACTGTTCGATGATGATTTAAATTTTATAATAATTCTAGAATGTCAAAATCCAGTTCCACTATCCCCCGAGATATTAACAACTGATAAAAAGGTTCAGAGTACAGCCATCATCACAGAAACGTAGACGTTGTTCTAATTTGTTCACTTATGATCGAAATTCTAAGGTTATTCTTAAATAACATGTGTATAGCGCCGTCGTGGCTAGTGTCATTTACAATTCACAGTACGGTAATTAGTACATCTACCAAGAGAGCACTGTTGCCGTTGGATTAAATTATTCAATGAAGATATATGTTCTGCAGCAATTATAGAATGAAAAATGTAGGTCCTTTATCCTTCGAGAAAACAACAATTGACAACACTCAACCGGTTAGTGACATCATCGCAATAATGAAGCCGTTGAACTCCTTACTTCATTGATATAAATTCAAAAGCTATTATGCAATAATTATTCTATATTACGGTTGCGGCTTGAGGTATTTCCATTTGACGGTACGATTCTTACTACATCCTCCAGTATAGCACAACCGCCGTTGGTTTATTCTGTTTATTGATGACTTAATTTCTATAACAATTATAGAATGTCAAAAGAAAGGTCCACCGGTCTTCGAGATATTAACAATAGGAGATACAGTACTGAGTGCCTCCACCATCTCATAAATGTTTCCGTTGGGCCACTTTGTCCACTGATGATGGAAATTCTGAAGTGATTGTAGAATAACATATGTGTAGTACGGTAATAGCTGGTGTTATATACAATTGACAGCACGGCGTTTAGTACGTCTTCCAACAGGTCACAGCTCCGGTTGTATTGATCCTTTCACTGATGTTGTATATATCACAGCAACTCTAGAACGAGGAATGAAGGCCCACAATCCCTCGACACATTAACAAATGACAACACAGTACTGAGTAGAGCCATCATCACAATATTGTAGCCGCTTAACTACTTTGTTCATGGACGATGGAAATTCGAAAAGAATTCTTGAATAACATATGTATAGTGCGGTTATGGCTATTGATATTTACAAGTCACAGTACGGTAATTGGTACATCTACCGAGAGAGCACTGTTGCCGTTGAATTAAGTTGGTCACTGAAGATGTATATACTACAGCAATTGCAAAATCAAAAGTGAAGGTACATTATCCCACGAGCAATTAACAATGGACAACACAGCACTCAGTACGACCATCATGACAGCAATGCAGCCGCCGGACTGCTCTGTTCATTGATGTAAATTCAAAAGCTATTCTGGAATAATCATTGTAAATTACGGTCATGGCTTGAGATACTTCAAATTGGGAGTACGGTACGTAATACGTCCACCAAAATAGCACGGTCGCCGTTGGATAATTCTGTTCAGTGATGACATAAATTCCATAACAATTCTAGCATAACAAAATACAGATACACTGACCATCGAGGGTTTAGCAATTTACAACACAGTACTGACTGTACCCACCATCACAGTAATGTAGCCGTTGGAATGCTTTGTTCAATGGTAATGTATGATCCAAAGGTATTCTAGAATAACCTATGCATAGTGCAACTATTGCTAGTGATATTTACAATTTACAGTACGGTATTTCGTACATTTTCCAACTGATCACTGTTGTCGTTGGATTAAACTGTTCAATCACCATGTATGATCCACAACAATTCTAGCACGAGAAATGCATTATCATTATTCCTCGAAATATGAACAAATGTCAATACAGTACTCAGTACAGCCATCGTCACGGTAGTCTAGCCGCGGGACTGCTTTGTTCACTGATGTAAATTCCAAGGCAATCCTGGAATAATCAATGCATACTACGGTTATGGCTGACATGTTCCAAATTGACAGTACGGTACTTACTACATCCAGCAATATAACACTGTAACCGTTGGATTAATTTGCACAATGGTAATTTAAATTCTATAACAATGGTAATGTGACAAAATACGGATTCAATCACCCTCGAGGTATTAACAATTGGCAACACACTCCTGAGTAAAGACATCACCACACTAATGTAGCCGTTGGTCTGCTTTGTTCTCAGATGTTGTATATTAAAATGCAATTCAGGAGTAATCAATTCATAGTATGACTATCGCTAGAAATATTTCCAACTGACAGCACAGTATTTAGTACATCCACCAGCAGAGCACTGCAGCCGCTGTGTTATGCGGTTCAATGATGATTTCCATATCATAGCAATTCTGGAATGTCATAAGGCAAATCCGGTATCCCACGAGCTATTAACAAATGAGAACAGTGCACTCAGTACAGACATCATCACAGTACTCTAGCCGTTGGACTACTTTGTTGACTGATGATGTAAATTCCGAAGCAATTCTGGAAGAACCAATGCAAACTGCGGTTATGGCTGAGTTATTACCAATTGACAGTAGGGTATCTATTGTGTACATATATATTGCACTGTAGCCGTTGGATTAATATGTTCAATGATAATTTAAATTCTGTAACAATTCTGGAGTGGCCAAATACAGATCCACTGACCCTCGAGACATTAACAATTGACAACATAGTACTCAGTTCTGCCGTCGTCACACTACTGCAGCAGTTGGACTGCTTTGCACACTGATGTTGTAAATTCCAAGGCAATACTGTAATATCCTATTTCTGGCACTGTTATGCCTGGAGATATTTCCAACTGACAGCAAGGTACTTACTACATCCACCAGCGGTGCACTGCAGCACGTGTACTAATCTGATCATTGATGATCTCTAATTCAAAGTAATTCTTGGATGTCAAAAGACGGGTCCACTATCCCTCGAGATATTAACAATTGACAACACAGTACTGAGTACAGAATTCATCATTGTATTGTAACGGTTGAATAACTTTGTCAACATATAATGTTTCTTCCAGTGCAATTCTAGAATGATTAATGTATAGTACTGTTGTTGCTAGAGACATTTGCAATTGACAGTATATTACTCCATACATCTACTAGCAGAGCACTGTTGCCGTTGGATTAATCTGTTCAATGATGATTTATATTCTATAACAATTCTAGAATGACAAAATACAGGTCCATTATGCCTAGCGAAATTAACATTTGACAGCAGAGTAATGGGTACAGCCATCATCACTGCAATGTAGTCAATGGAGTACTTTGTTCGCTGATGTTGTAAATACGAAAATACTTCTAGAAAACTATACGTTTATTGCGGTTATGGCTAGTGATATTTACAATAGACTGTGCGGCGTCTAGTACATCTTCCAACAGAGCGCTGTAGCCGTTGGATTAAACTGTTCAATGAAAATTTAAAATCTACAGCAATACCAGATCGTCAAGAAACTGGTCCACTGTATCTCGACGTATTAGAAGTCCGCAACACAGTACTGAGTACATCCACCATCATAGTATTATAGGCATTGGATTACATTGTTCACTGATTATGTAAATTCGGTAATGATTCTAGAACGAGTGATGCAGATCCATTATCCTTTGAGATATTAGCAATTGACGACACAGTACTGCGTGCAGCCATCATCACATTAATGTAGAAGCAGAAATACCTTGTTCACTGAGGACGCAAGTTCCAATGCAATTCAGCAAGGAACGATGTATATTACGATTATGGCTATCGACATTTACAACTGGCTGTACGGTACTTGGTACATCTAATAACACAGCCCTGATGGAGTTGGATTAATCTGCGGACGGGTGATGTGTATTCTGCAGCATTTCTGGAATGACAAAGGACAGATCCATTATCCCACGGGAGAGTAACAAATGACATCACCGTACTGAGTACCGTCATCGTCACAGCATCGAAGATATTGGATAAATTTGCACACTGATTATGTAAGTTCCAAGGCAATTCTAAAACAAACAATATATAGGACGGTTATGTCTTGAGATATATAGAGTTCAAAGTACGGTACCTATTACATCCACGAATATAGCAGTCTAGCCGCCGGTTAAGCTCTTCACTGATGAATATTCTCCCCGCAGGGGCTACGATCGATCTTGGTCGGCCGTAGTATGGGATTGGCGACTCCATGGTGCCTCGCTGACGTGCATCTACGTCGAGGTGGGCTAGCAGCCTCAGAACGGTAGTGGTTCGCCACGAACGTGACAACCGGCACGCCCGTGATCACCGGTACAAAGGGAGACCGACCTAGCGCTGGCCGGCAGCCTACGGGTAGTCCGTCCCTCGGTCGCTGGGTTGGTCTCGTGGTGGCTATGGTTGGAGACTACTTCGCATGCAATGGTTCTTGAAGCCCGGCGTGAGAGCTGGGCATCGTTCAGCTCGGGTGCTGTCATCCTGAGGCAGTAGCTATTTAGAAATTTCCCGTCCCATCACAAAGGGTGACGATAGGAGCTAGCATCACAGATAGTCAAGTTGGCATGGCCGATTGTGTCCTGCGGCACATTTGGTTCGCGCTGATTGGGCGTACCCCAATCCCCCCATACGGGGGCGTTTGGGTGTTTATCCCCTCCGCCCTTGGGAGGTGTGTGTAGTTGGCATAGGATAATCGCCTGAAACAACTTATCTAAAACACATGTCATCATGATGTATATTCTACGGCCACTCTAGTATGACAGAATATATATATATATATATATATATATATATATATATATAT